>NC_090648.1:104656408-104822934 GCF_040937935.1 Hyperolius riggenbachi
TCCTTATCAGTGGCTGAGCAGATGCAGTCATTAGAACAATTGTGCAGAGAGCAGAAAGCTTTTTCTCTCTGTGTTCGAAGTTGTCAGTCTCTCAGGTCAGAGAAAAGAAGCTTCTCCCCCCACTGCTGCTTCTGGGCCCCCCTGCGGATCCATCCCTCACAGGGTCTATTGTTAGGCCCTGTTAACACACTGTTTCCCAGCCCCTTCTTATGCCTCTGACACTGTGATTGTCCTTGATTGGTTTTGGTGCTCCGTATCCATTGTTATGTATAGAGTGCTTGGAGGGGCCCAATGTAAAACTTGCACTGGGGCCCACGGCTTCTTAGTCATGCCACTGATCAAATTGTAATCATGATTAAGCCTACACTGGACCTTTAAAGCCTGGTACACACATCCAATTTTGATTGGCCAATTCTACCACTTCCAGTGTAGTATGAGAGCTTATCTACGCAATCTGTTCATAGTATTCAACATATGTTGGTCCTCTTACTACATGTAAAAGGTAAAATTGGCAAGTCATTGGTCAATCTACATTGGATGTGTGTACCAGGCTTTAATCTTGGTACGCACTTTTAATTATGATTGGCCAATCACTGATCAGTGTAACCACCTCCATGTAGTATGAGCGTATACTTACACAATCTTTTCATAGAATTCAACATCTGTTGCTCCTCATTCTACATGGAAATAGTAAAATTGGCCAATCGCTGGCAAACCTAAAATGAAACTGTGTCTGTGTTTTTCCCACAATCCCAAAATATGTAGATGTGTTAAATGGCTTCTATTTTACCAAACACATCATGTATGGGAGTGGAGTGAGTGAAGGACTCGCTCCAGTGAGCAGAGTGGAATAAACTGGTCAGGGGAGTAACTAAAAATCACTGGGCCCCCCTGCAAAACTTTGGATGGGGCCTCCTAACACCCCCCCAAATCTCCCACCCCTTCTTTATGCACAGGTAAACTGAGAACCAATGTTATACAATTTCTAGTGCACACTTGAATTTGTTTTTCCCATACAGATATTGGCTCTGCAGACTCCTCCAGCATCACTACAGTACACAGCACTTCAGGAGGGGGTGGAGAGGCTGGAGGCACGGTGGTATACACAAAAGCCTGCTGCACACTGAATAGGGACTGTCTACACATCTTTGTCTACAAAACTTTGTATGCTTTGTTATCAGTGGCTGTGCAGATGCAGACCAATTGTGCAGAAAGCAGAAAGTTTTTTTCTCTCTGTGCCCTTAGTTGTCAGTCTCTCAGGACAGGGAAAAGAAACACCTCCCCCCATGAGGCCCCCTGCAGCTTTTAGGCCCCCCTGTGACTGCATCCCTTGCATGGTCTATTTTTACACCCCTGCTGGTGCTCGATAAATAGACTGTATGGTTCTGACAAATTCAAGAAAAACATAATAAAAACATAACTAACTTAGTTTAGAAAATACGTGTCCATCAGAATCAAACTTTCACAAAACTCCAGGAACATTTTTGCAAGAAGAAGACAAAACAAACCTGCTGTTTAATTTAGCCAATTTTACATCAAGGGAGGAAAAGTCTATGCGGATCCCACAAGGGCAGCTGCTTCCATTCTGTTTTTCAGCAGATTCCAAATATTATCATTTAGCAATTATCGCTGTGCTTGACATCACTGGTAAGACACATATCCGCTGTCATATTCATCATTTCCATTATTGTTTCCATCATTATCCCCACATGCATTAGGGCATTGCATCGCTCAACTGCATACATAAAAAAAGGCACCTGGAAAAAATGGTGCAGGGGATTGCTGCTATTAGAATATCGCTTTAATTAGTGATATCCGACTGCTGGATTCCGATGTTTACTGATATTTTACTATGGCTAAACTTAACGCTACTCTCACACAAAGCCCTCCTTCTACTGATGCCAAGCCTAACCTTAACCCCCTGGTGGTGTCTAACCCTAAGAGCCCCCCCTCCCATGGTGTATAACCCTAAGACACCCCCCCGGTGGTGCCTAACCCCAAACCCCTCCCCCTGCCTAAATCTTAACCCCACGCCGCAGAGCTGCGATTTGCAGAAAGAAAATAAATAAATAAGAAAGTCAATTTGGGCGTCCGGCACCGCCGAAAAGTGGCAAATAGCTCTAAGTTCAATTTTAGTGCCCAATTTACTTTGTTTTTCTGCTAATCGTGCACCTTTGGGCCCCATAAGTTTACATTCTTTACTGAATATCGCAGTTATCATAAAAGCCAGAATTTGCGGCAAAGAAGGTACATTTGGGTACTGCTGTGCACCTAAATTTCAGTTCTTTGCCACAAATCATGACTTTAATAATAGGCGTCTATGGCGGCATTTTTTTTTTCCCATAAGGGCTCCTACGCAGTTTTTTCCAAATCAAGCTCAACTACATGTGTTCTTACAATAAAACGTCCTGTGTTGGTAAATTATTTTTACCCCGTACATACAACTTTTCTTCAAATACATTTCTTTTTCACTATGTGAATGGGTTATTTTATATATAATGCTGCCTTTTTTCTCTCTTCTCAAATGCGATTCGCAATCAATGTATTCCAATGGTGCTGCTTAGTCTATATATTTTTCCCTGCTGAAAGATGCATTGCCCTTTTCCCAAGATTCTAAAAATCTAGTAGCAAATAGGCAAAAGTTATAGGTGAACAGCTGTTGCTAGGAAGAAATCATGAAATCCGAAAAACGCATGTGAAAATTTGCGTTAAAATGATAAGTGTCCACCAGGGGCGTAGCAATAGGGGTTGCAGAGGTTGCAACTGCATCGGGGCCCTTGGGCCAGAGGGGCCCTCCCTCAAATGCAGTATTAGCTCTCTATTGGCCCTGTGCTCATAATAATCACTTCTATAGATACTTTGAATAGTGGTAAACATTAACAAACTGTTCCCCATCCCCTTCTTGCACCTCTGACACTGCAGTTGCCATTGGCAGGTTTTGGTGCGCTGTATCAATTGTTATTTATAGCGTGCTTGGGGGGCCCCATTGTAAAACTTTCATCGGGGCCCACAGCTCCTTAGCTACGCCACTGGCGTCCACTGAGCTGGGGGTGGCCATGGCAACACAGGTGGGATAGCCACAGAGCTCTGGACTTCTTCGGCAAGGCAGTTTTGCCGATTAGGGGGCGGGGTTTAACAATAATGCCCATCTCCTGGCATCTATACCTGTCCAATTGCTGAAGCTACCTTCAGGTACAATATAGATTACATTAATTAGAACAAATTGATGATTTTATTTACCATCTAAAAACATCTGAGGTTCTTTGCTAAGCGCAAAAACACAAAGAACTGATGTCGTCGTAGAAGCCTCCATCTGTATCCTACAAGCACATCACAGGATGGGTATTCATGCCATTAAACCTTTGCAATTAACATTGTTTTGTATGAATAAGAAAAATTCATTTGTGCTCATGTTTGCAAATATGCCAGCTTCTGTGTATTCACTAATTCATGTAATTATAGTACAATATTTCCATATTCAGTACTGATTCTACAGCAATTATAGATTGGTACTTACTGAATTGAAAATTTCATTAAATTGGAAACTGTGACTAAGAATAGCAATATTTTCATGAACTACTCGAGTTGTATACAGAATTGAGTTTATAATGACAGCGTACATGAGCATGATCTGACTATTATCTTTGCGGTTAGTATGCATGTATGTTATTGGTATTATTATTCTTATCAGTATTATGATTATTGATTTATAAAGTGCAAACATGCTCAGTGATGCTGTATAAATACATTATTTTACAAACAATTTACATGTACAAATGAGGGCAATACAGATAGAACATGGCTATATAGAACACCATGTTGTATATTCAATGAACCTCAGTAAATATTAAGTGCACAGGAGGTACAGGTTTGCAGGCATTTATGCAAACTAGCTAATGTGTATTACAAAAAAATGGCATAGCTTACATAATAAAAATAGTGTATGCCTTGCTTGTATAACGTACATTGCATACAGACTAATGCTAATCAAGTCAGCCAGCAACACATACGCACTTAAAATGTATTGGCTTTCTAGTGAATATAAAGCCTTGTACTATGTATAAGCTGATAGGGCTAGTACAGCAATGTCAGTATACAATAGGAGAGCACAGTGGTGTCACTAGGGGAATGAACTGCACCAGGATCACCCGTTGTCACCAGCAGCAGAGGAAGTGACACCAAGGTCCAGGCTAAGGGGAAGTGGAGTAAGGCTATGTAAATATAGACCATTTTTGCTACAAAAAAATATTACTGGTTTGCTTTCATAGTAAGATGGATGAGGCAGTGTGGGGACTAAGTATCCTAAAACCTACAGCCTCTGCTCCTGAGACTGACAATGAGCAAACAAAGGTTTTGGGTCAGAGCCCCCAGTAATCACAAAGCAAGCTATTGTCTTTAACTAACGTTTTAACTTAAAGAGTACCTGTCAGGCTGCAAAAGCTAATTTAAACCTCTATTCTCCTGTGTTAAACAGTTTAGAAGGAAGCCAAAAAGGCAATACTGAAGTTAAAAATCTCTCTTAGTTTTGATGTGTGCTGAACTGCAAGGATGTTAGAACCAAGCTCTTAAGAAGCCGAGAGCCGCATACCATACAGCAAAGCCTTCTGGGGCCCTCCCCTCGGCTGCTAGTGATAAGTTACAGGGCTCCTGTTACAAAAGCAGTAGCTCACAACACTGAAAAAACTCCCGGAAGAGTACACTGCAGGAGTCCGCTTTTGTTCCTAGCCACATGGCTCATTAATATTCACTGCACAGTAGTGTTTTACATTACTGATCTTTTGTGTGAGTCTAATCATCAGGAAGCAGGCAGGACATGACGACACATTTGGCTTCATAGGAGACAGACAAACATGGAACCTGCCATGAGCTGTCAGGAGCATCATTCTCTGCAAATACTATATAAAGATTCTGTGAAATCCAAACGTGGACAGTGAAATGCATATGTAATGTAAGTACAGCCAATCTTTAGCTACTGATATATGTGTTTATTTTCTCTGAGACCTACCCTATACCTAACAGCTCCTCTTTAAACTTTTTAAAAATCCATAGAGGATTACTATGCATAGCAGTTTGGTTTAAGGATTAACAAAGGGAAATCGCCCAAAACGGCAGGATGTCACCTGACAAGCTGATTTCTTCTCATTCCTCTATGGATTTTTAAAACGTTTTCAAGAAAAGAGCTTGTTTTATGATTACTGGTGGTGCTGACCCAAAACCTATTTTTGCTTGTTGGTTTTGTTTGGCCTGTGGTGAGGTTGGAGGTTCATGGGGTAGGAGAAGGGTGACACCATGAGTTTCTGCACCGGGTGACATCAATCATAGTGACACCTCTGGGAGAGCACCCTGACCATGAAAGTTTGTACTCTAAGTGAATGAGAAGTGGACATTTAAAGTAAGGGAGTTGGTCAACAGGCAATTATCCTCCCAGTATAGACAACCAGATGTCCCACCCCAATATTGGTATTTGACTAGTCAATTTCTTCATGAGGGATTCTTAAGGTGGTCACTAACGGTCCAATTTCTAGAGAAAAATTGTTCGAGCGATCAGAAATTCTGATCGGATGAAAAATCGTTCACTACACCATCAACTAATCAATCATTGCTTCCTATCTATCATGAACAAGAAAATCCAAATTTTGGTTAGACGAAAATTCAATCGGACGATTGTTTTAATAATTGTTCATTATCAATTGTGCCCATTAACTGAGATTATTTACAACCAACACACTCAGAATTTCTGATCGCTCAAACGATTTTTCGCTAGAAATTGGACCATTAGTGGCCAGCTTAAGTATTCCATGTAGTCTACAAAAGCACTCCCTGGAAAGGATCTATACACAGATGCAGGCTGCCTCCCCCCCCCCCCTGAGAATTCCGCGTTGAGAAGTTGGACTAGTCCAAAACCTGTCGTTTCGGTCAGATTTCTACTACCTACTGGCTACTGTAAATGACAGCTTAGGAGAAAAGTAATTTATAGCACATCTGACTCTGTGAGAAATGTACTTTTTATTTATGTGTTTTCTTGTATGTTAAATGTTACAGTTTTGTGGCAATAGTGGTCCTTTAAAGAGGAACTGTCGCGAAAATCTTAAAATTTAAAACACATGTAAATAAGAATTTCATTTCTCCCAGAGTAAAATGAGCCATAAATGACTTTTCTCCTATGTTGCTGTCACTTACAGTAGGTAGTAGAAATCTGACATTACCGACAGGTTTTGGGCTAGTCCATCTCTCCATAGGGAATTCTCGGCATCACATTTATTCTTTATAAAGACATTCCCTGAAAAAGATTTATACAAAGATGCGGGCCAGCCTCCCTGCTCACTGTACACTATTTTGACAGTTGGACTGAGCAACTGCCATTCACTAAGTGCTTTTGAAAATAGAGAAAACCCTGAGAACCCCCTTATGTGAAGATGGGCTAGTCCAAAATTTGTCGGTAATGACAGATTTCTACTACTTACTCTAAGTGACAGCAACATAGGAGAAAAGTAATTTATGGCTCATTTTTGCTCTGGGAGATATGTACTTCTTATATGTATGTGTTTTAAACTTTATGATTTTCGTGACAGTTCCTCTTTAAAGAGGAGCTGTTAGGTATAGGGTCTCAGAGAAAATAAACACATATATCAGTAGCTAAAGATTGGCTGTACTTACATTACATATGCATTTCACTGTCCACGTTTGGATTTCACAGAATTTGTATATAGTATATGCAGAGATAGATGCTCCTGACAGCTCATGGCAGGCTCCATGTTTGTGAAGCCAAATGTGTCGTCATGTCCTGCCTGCTTCTGGTCACAGATAAGCTCGTTCTTGAACAACACGGTGTGCAGTGAATATTAATGAGCCATGTGGCTAGGAACAATAGCTGACTCCTGCAGTGTAGTCTGCCCGAGATTTATCAGTGCTTCGCACGCTGGACTGATTAGAAGCTCCTGTACCGTCTCATTAGCAGCCGAGGGGAGGGCCCCAGAATGCTTTGCAGTTTAGCTGCGGCTTGCGGCTTTATGGGTCTATAACAGACTAAGATAAGCACACATCAAAGGTAACTGAAATGTTTATCTTCACTAATGGCTTTTGAGCTTCCTTCTAAACTGTTTAACACAGGAGAATAGAGGTTTAAATTAGCTTCTGCAGCCTGACAGTTACTCTTTAAGCACAGCTTAGTACAGATGGGCCCATAAGCAGCAAATGACAACCGGCACTGACGCTAAATTGGTTAATGGAGTAGCCCGATCCAAGAAAAGTTACAGGAATAATGCAGCTTCAGGGGACACTGAAACAGGACCCCCGGGAAGCACTTTACCTCCGCTGATTAGTTTTCGCCTGTTTTGAAAGGCGCAGGAGATGTGATACAATTAGAGGCGGCTCCTCTGGGATGCTGCTGTTCACAAACACACCAGCTTCTTCTCACACAAGAAGCTTTGATGTCCCAGCAGCGAGTGTTTGTCACTTAGGAGTCACATTACCAAAGCTCTGAGCCAGTGGCTCACTTAGAGTGAATGGAAGGCGGTGGGGGAGAATTAATATTGCTGATTTTGGAAACGGGAAAAGACTTCTGGTGCGACTGCATTAGGCTTTTGGTGGTTTCATTTTAATTCTTAGCAGGTAGAAGAATAGTAAGATTAAAGGACATCTCTAGCGAAAAATGTAAGCAGTTAAAATCTATCAGAACTGACAGGTTTTGAACTAGTTGATCTCCTCATGGGGATTCTCAGCAGTGGCGGGCTGAGGCAGAGGCAAGAGAGGCTCCAGCCTCAGGGCGCAGTGTAGGAGGGGGCGCACAACTCACTCAGCTATCATTCCCCTATTGTGTTTTGAAGCAAAGAGAAATAAGAAAAGGGGCTACATGGCAGTGACTGCAAGCCAGATAACTAGAGATTCGGGGTGTTGGGGGCCCTGGGGCACAGGGGCGTAACAATAGGGGATGCGAGCCATGCAGCTGCCGGGGTGCCTAGAGCCCCTCTGGGGCCTGCTCAGGGTTGTTTTTGGGGGGGCGGAGGGGTCGCAACATGAGGGGAGAGCATTGGACCATGCTCTCCCCTCATGCTGCGACCCCTCCAGCCCCCCCCCCAAGGGCACTGGGGGGGCGTCAGATTTTTTTCAGGGGGCCCGGGATTTTTAGTTACGCATCTCTTAGTCTAATAGCAATCAGTGTGTGATGGCTGGGGTGGGAGGGATAGGGGGGCACTTTAGTGCCTCTGCCTTGGGTGCTGGGGGACCTTGTCCCAGCTCTGGTTCTCAGGGTTTGTTTTTTTTCAAAAGCATTTTTGTTGCTCACTTTAACTGTACCTTGCGTTTTGCGATCCACAATCAATCGGAATTGGATCTCAACATACTGGTAGTAGAAAAGGGTCCTAACTAACCACAGAAAGCTGCACAGTATATACAGTAGGTTATGTAAATCATGCCATGCAAGCAGTGCTCTGAGAGGCCTTCCTTCATTGGCATTGTTAGCTCTTTATTGGTCCTCTGCTGGTAATGATTATTTCTATTAGATGCTTTGAATAGTGGTAATCATTAGCACACTGTTCCCCATCCCCTTCTTGCACCTCTGATACAGGGGCTGTCCTTGGCAAGTTTTAGTGCACCACATAAATTGTTAAATAGAAAGTACTTGGGGAGGCCCAATGTAAAAATTGCACTGGGGCCCAAAGCGCCTTATCTTCACTGTATTTCTAGATCTACTGTATACCTGGAGATTGATGTAAATAAAGGCAGCCAGGCATATGACTGGCAACAGAATTGATAGGGAGGTCTGTACACAGTATACAGCAGTGGCGTCGCTAGGGCGCTTGATCCGGGCACCGCCCCGAACCTGTTGCCATGGTGCCCTGGATCAATTATGGCCAGAGTGCCCCGTGAACCGCTCTCCCAGGCCTCTGAGTCCTCAGACCTCAGATCGCGGCGACTCCGCCCACCCCTCACTCCCTCTCTAACCCCCTGCTGGACCCCCAGCACATCTACAAGCAGCGGCTGCTTACCTCTGCCTCGATTCCAGCGTGGAGCTCGGAGCGCACAGCTGCAGACCTCTCTCTTCCTCCTCACTGTTCCCCTAGTGACCGGCTTCTGCTAATGACGCTGATTGCGTCATTAGAAGAAATCGAGCATCAGGGAAACAGCAGGAGGGAGAGAGAGGTCTGCGGCTGGCTGTGCTCTCCAGGCTCCACTCTGGAATCGAGGCAGAGGTAAGCAGCTGCTGCTTGTAGATGTGCGGAGGGGGGGACCAGTGAAAGGGGGGGGGGTGGAGAGGGAGTGAAGGGCGGCCCCTAAACCTACTTACCTATACTGAAAGCCCCATTCCTACCTACTTATACTGAAATCCCCATATCTACCTACCTATACTGAAATCCCCATAACTACCTACCTATACTGAAGGCCCCATACCTACCTACCGACCTATACAAAGCTCCATACCTACCTACCTACCTATACTGAAAGCCCCATAACTACCTACCTATACTGAAGGCCCCATACCTACCTATACTGAGGACTTCATACCTACCTACCTACCTACCTATACTGAAGACCCCATACCTACCTACCTACCTATACTGAAAGCCCCACACTTACCTACCTATACTGAGGACCCCATGCCCACCTACACAACCAAAAAAGTGACTGCCACTCAATGAACTATAAAAATACAAACTTTATTGATCAGGATCACTAAATCTCACGACTTAGAGGTAAACTATATACTACACAACAGAGCGAGAGAAGACTGCATTCAGGAAGGCAATGCATATGCCGCCGCTGAGTAGGGACTGAATTGGAGGCCATAATTGGCTCAGTTGACAAGAGTCCATATGATATACATATATCCTGGCAGTTGCAAGGACTGACTTATGATATTGCAAGTTTGTACGCTTAAGTTGGAGGTTTTAAAGGGTAACCTGGAGGTCTAATTTGGAAGTATCTGGACAATTTATTACCTGATTGGTTCAGTGGTAAACGGCTGCCAGCAATCTCACTCTGTTCCACATGATGCAACATTATCAAAAATCGGTCGATCTGGACTAATTGCATGTATGTGTGGTAGAGTGTGGTGTGCGAGTGAGGAGCGCTCCTGCAGTTAGGCCCTGCGTAGATTTTTATGGGAGGGAGATAATTGGTATTGGGGTTTTTTGAGTCGTGAGATTTAGTGATCGTGATCAATAAAGTTTGTATTTTTATAGTTCATTGAGCGGCGGTCACTTTTTTGGTTGTGGAAGTGGTTTTTTTGAGGACCTGCCTTCCCTAGTTTTTAACTGGGTGAACTAACTTATCTAAGACCTGTGCACCGGATCAATCCTAATTTTTTCCGATGCCTACCTACCTACCTATACTGAGGACCCCATACCCATCTATCTATACTGAAGGCCCCTTTACCTACATACTTATACTGAAGGCTCCATCCCTACCGACACTGAAGGCACCATAGCTACCGACCTACCTATACTGAGGACCCCATACATACCTACCTACCTACCTATCTATATTGAGGCCCCATACCTACCTACCTACCTGAGATAGTTTTTCAACTTCTATTTAAAATAACTTTTCAGTCCTTTGCAACTTCCTGCTTCTGGGTACGCGGAAATGCACAGAAGTGTATTGTAAAAATACGCTTCCGCGCATGCACCGCAATGTCTCATCGGTCATATTTTAAAAATCTATGCGTCGCCATAGACTAACATTACTCCGGGCCAATGCAGATCTCCGCAGCTCATTGCAGAAGGCACACAGTATCGTAGTTCTGGTCCTGCGTCGGGGATGCGGAAATGTCACTTCCATCACGTATCGCCGTAACTTGACAGTATGAAAGTCTCCATAGACTTTCATTGCCTGGCGGTGGGGTGCAGTAAGAATACCACACAGCACTGCCCCGGTGTGAAAGGGCCCGCCAATTTATTCTACGTATTTCTTTGCTTGCTAGTTGTAATTATTGATATTGTAGCTTTTATTGATAAGGTATGAAAATATCAGCTGGGACAATACATAGGGGGAAAGGTGAATTGAATAAGGCCTGGTTAACACTGGCACGGATGGAAAACTGATCCGTAGAGAAACTGATCCATTTAAAAAGGCTATCGTTTTCCATCAGTGAAACTCCATTCCATTCGCACGCAATCAATGCTACGGATCTGTCGATTCGGAAAAATCGCTGCAGACCCAAACATGGGATTAGTTTGAAGAGACTTATGTGAATGGATGCATTGGTTAACATTGGATCCATGCACATCCGTTCTCGTCCGTTCCTTTACGGTCCGCCAAACAATTTTTTTTTGTTTTGACCAATGTGAACCTGGCCTAAGGGCCAAAGTTTTATAATTTAAACCACACTGGTCTTTTCTAACATCATAAGTTTTCCTTCATATTAACATCGTAAGAATTTATATCAATTTAAGGGCCCGTTTCCATTTGAGCCTGCAAGACGCGCGGCAGCACTTCCGGGTCTGCGGGTACGCAGACGAATCCCATCAGCCGTGCCATGCACGGCTATGGGATTCGCAGCAATGTCGTCTGACTCGCTAGCGCAAGCGATTCGGCCGGCGGCGCCATTGTACCCTATGGTTTCCCCACGCGATTTGCCTGCGGAGAAACTCTGCGGATTAAGCAGGCCCTAAAAGATGAGAATTGAGTTCACAGTCAGTTTTCAGTAGAAAAAAATACCTACATTTATATAGATCTGTACATCCGTTCTAAAATAGGGAAAAGTGAAGAAGATTTGTTTCCCAAAGGGGGGCTGTCCTTCTGAAAAAGAGGGATAGCTGGGAGCTCTGCCTTTTCCATTGCAGACCTCACTGTATGTTTTGGTGGCTCTCTAAATGAAATTATTTATCTAGGGGTCACTCTAAAGCTGCCGGAATGTATTAATGAGTCTATTCGCAGAGATGGATCTAATTGTACTGCGGTAACCCACAGCCCTCGTTAGTGGCACGGCTCAATCAGACCCTGCTGAGCTGACGAGTGAAAGGACGGGAGGTACCAGGGGAGTCTGAGCTCTCATACCAGGAAATGGGACTGATTCAGATCAAACAGCATGTGTATGGAGCCTATAAACAAGAGCGCTGGCTGACAGCTTCTCTCACCACCTCCCTTTGAAGTCCCACACTTTGGGGTCCCAACTTAACCCTAAATGCCCTTCGCAGACACCACACTCTGGGACCTGACTGGTGGCTGCATAGCTCAGACAGACGCAGTGAGCACATACAAACTGACTGCTACAACATTACATAACTCAACACAGATTTTGATTTTTTGTTTAAGGGGGAACTAGTATAATCTATTATTATTATTATTATTTATTTATACAGCGCCAGCATCTTTGTACAACAGAATGCAAAGTGTAACTATACAACAATTAACACCACAGTACAACAGTAAATTTAAATACAGCCGAGGCGGACTCAAACACCAGAGCTGCAGCCACTATGAGACGCTCTATAGGCAGTAGCAGTGTTAGGGAGTCTTGCCCAAGGTTAACTGAATAAGTGCTGGCTTACTGCACAGGAAGAGCCGAGACATGTACCCAGGTTCCCTATGTCAGAGGCAGTACACTATCCAGCCACAAAGACAGGATACGATAACTTGGTAAATCTGATACTTAAGGCCCTGAAATAACTCCTATATTTGTATAGCGCTTTTCCCGTCAGACTCAAGAGCGCATTCAGTAGGCAGTAGCAGTGTTAGGGAGTCTAGCCCAAGAACCCATAGCCGGCCTTTGACCTGTGCAACCAGAGCGGTCGCACAGGGCGCCGGCTTCCAAGGGGGCGCCTAATAGCTGGTTACCTATACTGAGGACACCTACACCTGATTTCCTCTACTGGGGGCACCTATAGCTGGCTACCTTTACTGAGGGCACCAACACATGGGTACCTATACTGGAGGCACCTACGCCTGGCTACCTATGGGGGTGATGGAGACTTTCAACTGACTATACTGGGGGCACCTATGCTTGGCAACCTATATTGAGGGCACCTACACATGAGATCGGGGGGGGGGGGGGGGGGTTGGGGGGGGGGCGCACTGCGGCTATGACGCATGGTGCAAATTGTTGGTGCTATGCTATCATTGTAAATGGGGGCGGGGGGCGGATAACTGTCCCACTGATTGTTTTTATTAATATTCCTGAAAGATTCTAGCCTTCATTGCTAAGTATATTCAGGATAATTCACTCTTTCCATCCATTCGTGGTTATTAATAGTATTTTTCCTATTATACATATGTGAAGTGTCACAGAGATCTGAGCCTTTGGCATGATGTGTCACAACGTCAATAAGGTTGCTAACCACTGTCTCAGGAGAAAAGGTGAATTGCATATGGGCCTGTGTGTGTGAGTGCGTGTGCGTGCATGCGTGAAGAGGATGAAGGGGAGGGGGGGGGGCACAAAAATCTAGTATCGCTCAGGGCGCTGTGAAGCAGCCTAAGGCCGGCCCTGCAAGAACCCCTTACTGAATGTGCTGGCTTATTGGAATCCACTGTTGCCAGATTCTCACAGTTCTGTGTGAATGTCCACTGATGCAAAGGACTCTGGGAAGGCACCAGGAGAGTAAAATCAAAAAGAAAGAAAATTCCCCCTCACTCCTCTGCAATGGTGCACATTTCACTGAAAATAGGTTTGCCCTGTTTGGAGAGCTTATCCTAGTTTATGATGGTTGCGAAATTGTGCTTTGCACATTCAAAGACTATCTTTGTCTATACCAGCCTTAATAACCCTTGCTCTGTGTTTCAGAAAATGAAAGCTGCACAACATAGAAGCATATAATAAGTAGCTCCAGTCTTGTCCAGAATCAGTGTGAGAAGCTTGCTGAACTCAGGAGCTTCTGCTCAGACATGGCAGCATTTGCTTGCTCTACATTTTTGTAAAACACTGCCAATTTATTTTTCATTCAGGTCATTTTTAATTTTTCAAAGACAACAGGGGCGTTGCTAGGATCCCAAAAGATTCGGTGCACTTCAGTCAGAAAATGGGTGTGGCCACGCACCAAAATGTGGTTGTGGTCATGGGTGGAGCCAAATTTTCATGAAGTTAACAGCGGTCTAAGTAGGCCTGTCTTGCAAAATGTTGGATGAAGGCCCCTCTCCATTTAAACAAAAAAATGCAGCATATCACCTTAGAGTCACCTGGCTTCAGTGCTGGCTGGTCTGGCTTTCTGCTGGGCAGGCTGGACTGCCACGTTATCTCGCAGTTCCCCCATAGCATTCCCTGACCTTCTAGTGGACCGCCTCACATGCTCTCACGGGCCTGCCATTGAGGCACCACAACTCCCAGCATGCCCCCATAGAAAAACCGCAGCCCCATAAAGGCATCACAGTGCCCATTATGGCACCACAGCACCCAGTATGCCCACATAGAAGCACCACAGCACCCAGCATACCTCCCAACTGATGCAATACAGCTCCCAGCATGACCGCCATTGAGGACCCACCGCTGATTCTGCTTGGGGGACATCTGGGGCACCCCAGAATAGATCCGGGGCACGTGCCACTGAACTTTGGGGCTAGCAACACCCCTGAAAGACAAAATCAGTTTTCAAGTGAGTGAGCCTCTAAAGAAGCCTTTTTTAGATACCAAAGTGCTGCAAAAACACTTCCCTTAGCTTGGATCCAGAAACTACAACTCTCTATATCAATAACTAATTGCAAATGACTCTTACATAGTATGGAACTTGCTAAAAACATGAAAATATTATATTTAAAGCGGATCCGAGATGAAAAACTAACTATAACAAGTAAATTGTCTATATATCTTACCTAAAGTTTAGATAGTTTACACAGCAAATCTAGCTGCAAACAGCTTTAATATAATATGATTGATTATTCATGTGATACAATGACAGCAGCCATGTTGTTTGTAAACATTACACACAGGCAAGCGTATCTGTATCTTGAGCAAAAAAACCTAATCCCCCTCCTCCCCTCTGCCTCTGAAACCTCTGGCTAGTAATACCTCTGCCTCCTTCTGCCCAGACTGAGCTCCCATGAGCCCTTGCTACTGCCAAGGCTCTCTGAAAACCTGTGGGCGTAGCTTCTTTAGTTTAAAGGGAGTATTAAAACAAAAACAAAAAAGTATTTGGCTTGAGGAATGCCCTATAAACAATAGGAAAGTAACACAATTATGCAATGAGTAAAAGTTCATCTCGGATCCACTTTAAAGGGAGTCTGAAGTGAAAATAAGCTTATGATATAATGAATTGTATGTATAGAACAGCTAAGAAATAGAACATTAGTAGCACTAGGAAAGAACAGTCTCATATTTTTTCTAGTACAGGAAGAGTTAAGAAACTTCCATTGTTATCTATGCAAATTAGCTTCTCTGAGCTCTCAGACCCAATTTGGGTCGGATACAGTCCTGTTTTCTGAAGCACGTGTACATCAAAGAAACAGTGAGAGGCAGCTTCAGATAAGGTTTTACTACAGAGTCATTAGTTCTGCTCTGTTTCATAGTTTATAATACAATGTGTGGATTGTAATTGCAGATTTGAGAGAACAATGTAATGCAATAAAAAAAGCCATGTAACTGAAAATAAAAATATGACATTCTTTTCTTTGCTACTAATGTTCTATTAATTATCCGTACTACACATACTATTCATTAGCCAATCTTCCTGGTGTGATCAGTACCCAGGTATCATAAAGGTAGAGTATTAAAACTTGGCCGTCCTTCCATACCCCTCAGACGGTAGCGTATACTGTAGTCCTCAGAAAGGGTCAGCACCACCAAGTGTTATAGCTCTTTAAAACATATCTCTTTATTAGAAATCCATTAAAAAGTGGTATAAAGTGCGGGGCTGGGCTCCAGCGACAGCCTGCTGTTTCAGGCAGGGCAGACTTTCCTCAAGCTGGCCAGACCCACACTGAGCTATAATACTTGGAGGTGCTGAGCCTTTCTGAGGACCATACAATTCATTATATCATAAGGGTTTGTTTGTTTTTTGCTTCAGTGTCACTTTAAAAATGTTGTTATTATGACTTCAGTGGAGTCTAACGGACTCCTAAGTGATTCTTAATTCTATTAACTGGGTTAATATGCTTGGCAAAGTTGTGGGCGAGGCAGGGCTTCTTGGCGCACGGCACGCACCCCGTAGCATTTGAATTGGGTGCTGCTATAGCCACAATGCTTTAGTGTGCGGCCCACGTAGCCATAATTTGGGGTTGAAGGTACTTGTTGCTATGACTCGGAGGGGAAAACAGATTAACGCCACCCAAAATTTCACCAACAGCAGGGTGAGCCGCCAATTCGGTTTACCCTGCACCAAAGTGACCGATCGGCAAGCTGACATGTACGCGTAGTGGGCCCCTACTACCATATGATCTTGGAAATGTTCCCTCTCCATTCTCTATCAATGGAGGCGTTGACACAACTGTAAATACATTTTCTAAGAGGCAGAGCTATCGTTAGCAATACACTCAAGCGTGACATTGGGTATACGCGGTTAGGTTCCTACTTACCTACGTAAAGCTTTTTAATGGAATTCTAATAAAGACCTAAGTAAAAGGATGGCTCTGGATACCACAGGGCCTTCCTGGTCTTCTCTCCATCTCATCATTCCACTGCTGTCACCTGTTGAATTTCCAACTGTGCCGTTGGTACTCCTCAGCAGACTTCAGAAGTATTTGCATCCCCAAGTGCTTCCAAGGACCGATGCATCCACATTGCGCATGTGCAATCCCGGACTGACTTGGGGATTACTAACAAAACCTGCACAAGGATAACCAAAGAAGTATTCAACCTAGCTGGTCAAATTACTTCAACAGGGAATGGTGCTGGAACAACAGGACGGACCTAGGACAGGGAAGGCTCTATGGAATCCAGAGCTTTCCCTCTACATTGGTTAGTATCTAGCCTGAAGTGAGTTTCCTCACATCAGGTTCGCTTTAAGTCAATTCATATTAGACCTCAGTCATCAGCAAGACTCCTATATATTAGATTGATTTTCATGAAACTACGTCAAATTCCAGTTTTTACTGTACAATTGGTTCCATGTGGAAAGCCAAGTTGTGACTTCTTACTTGTGACCCTTTTTTGGTGGGACAGTCCCTCTTTAGGAACCAAATCCCTTTGCCCCTCTTTTTTTCCATTTGTCCTTCTTTTGGTACTGATTAGAGGTGTACCGAACGGTTCGCCGGCGAACGGTTCCAGGCGAACATTGGGGGTTCGCGTTCGCCTGCGCCAGGCGAACTTTTCCGGAAGTTCAATTCGCCCCATAATGCACTATGAGGGTCAACTTTGACCCTCTGCATCACAGTCAGCAGGCACATTGTAGCCATTCAGGCTACAGTAAGCCCCCCCCCCCCCCCCCCTTATATAAGGCAGGGTCCGGCGGCCATTACAGTCACTCGTGTGCCTGCTAGAGAGAGGAAAGGGACAGCTGCTGCAGACTTTTTCTCTTAGGGACAGATTAGTTAGGTTCTAGGCTGCTTTGCTTTTCTGACACTTTTGTTGCATGCACAGCCTTGCTAATTGATAGTGTGTGTGCCACTGCCAGCAGCCCAGCACATTCAGTGACTGACTGCCTGTGTGTGTGACAGGGAGCTGCACATTGTACTACACAGTACTGCATATACCCCAGTACCTGTTGTGTTTACTTAACCCACCTCATCACTGCATATAGCTAGCTTTGTGTTGAGTGAACCCAGCTCACTGCATCTAACTACCCAGTACCTGTTGTGTTTACTTAACCCACCTCATCACTGCATATACCTAGCGTTGTGTGGAGTGAACCCAGCTCACTGCATCTAAGTCTAACTACCTGTTGTGTTGAGTGAGAACCCACCTCACTGCATCTTAAGTACCTTTACTGTATACTGTTCAGTGAACCCAGCTCACTGCATCTAACTACCCAGTACCTGTTGTGTTTACTTAACCCACATCATCACTGCATATACCTAGCGTTGTGTTGAGTGAACCCAGCTCACTGCATCTAACTACCTGTTGTGTTGAGTGTGAACCCACCTGGCCACCTCACTGTATCTAACTACCTGTTGTGTTGAGTGAGAACCCACCTCACTGCATCTTAAGTACCTTTACTGTTGAGTGAACCCAGCTCACTGCATCTAACTACCTGTTGTGTTGAGTGTGAACCCACCTGGCCACCTCACTGCATCTAACTACCTGTTGTGTTGAGTGAGAACCCACCTCACTGCATCTTAAGTACCTTTACTGTTGAGTGAACCCAGCTCACTGCATCTAACTACCTGTTGTGTTGAGTGAGAACCCACCTCACTGCATCTTAAGTACCTTTACTGTTGAGTGAACCCAGCTCACTGCATTTAACTACCCAGTACCTGTTGTGTTTACTTAACCCACCTCATCACTGCATATACCTAGCCTTGTGTTGAGTGAACCCAGCTCACTGCATCTAACTACCTGTTGTGTTGAGTGTGAACGCACCTGGCCACCTCACTGCATCTAACTACCTGTTGTGTTGAGTGAGAACCCACCTCACTGCATCTTAAGTACCTTTACTGTTGAGTGAACCCAGCTCACTGCATCTAACTACCTGTTGTGTTGAGTGTGAACCCACCTGGCCACCTCACTGCATCTAACTACCTGTTGTGTTGAGTGAGAACCCACCTCACTGCATCTTAAGTACCTTTACTGTTGAGTGAACCCAGCTCACTGCATCTAACTACCCAGTACCTGTTGTGTTTACTTAACCCACCTCATCACTGCATATACCTAGCCTTGTGTTGAGTGAACCCAGCTCACTGCATCTAATTACCTGTTGTGTTGAGTGTGAACCCACCTGGCCACCTCACTGCATCTAACTACCTGTTGTGTTGAGTGAGAACCCACCTCACTGCATCTTAAGTACCTTTACTGTTGAGTGAACCCAGCTCACTGCATCTAACTACCTGTTGTGTTGAGTGTGAACCCACCTGGCCACCTCACTGCATCTAACTACCTGTTGTGTTGAGTGAGAACCCACCTCACTGCATCTTAAGTACCTTTACTGTTGAGTGAACCCAGCTCACTGCATCTAACTACCCAGTACCTGTTGTGTTTACTTAACCCACCTCATCACTGCATATACCTAGCCTTGTGTTGAGTGAACCCAGCTCACTGCATCTAATTACCTGTTGTGTTGAGTGTGAACCCACCTGGCCACCTCACTGCATCTAACTACCTGTTGTGATGAGTGAGAACCCACCTCACTGCATCTTAAGTACCTTTACTGTTGAGTGAACCCAGCTCACTGCATCTAACTACCCAGTACCTGTTGTGTTTACTTAACCCACCTCATCACTGCATATACCTAGCCTTGTGTTGAGTGAACCCAGCTCACTGCATCTAACTACCTGTTGTGTTGAGTGTGAACCCACCTGGCCACCTCACTGCATCTAACTACCTGTTGTGTTGAGTGAGAACCCACCTCACTGCATCTTAAGTACCTTTACTGTTGAGTGAACCCAGCTCACTGCATCTAACTACCCAGTACCTGTTGTGTTTACTTAACCCACCTCATCACTGCATATACCTAGCCTTGTGTTGAGTGAACCCAGCTCACTGCATCTAATTACCTGTTGTGTTGAGTGTGAACCCACCTGGCCACCTCACTGCATCTAACTACCTGTTGTGATGAGTGAGAACCCACCTCACTGCATCTTAAGTACCTTTACTGTTGAGTGAACCCAGCTCACTGCATCTAACTACCCAGTACCTGTTGTGTTTACTTAACCCACCTCATCACTGCATATACCTAGCCTTGTGTTGAGTGAACCCAGCTCACTGCATCTAACTACCTGTTGTGTTGAGTGTGAACCCACCTGGCCACCTCACTGCATCTAACTACCTGTTGTGTTGAGTGAGAACCCACCTTACTGCATATAGCTAGCATACCCCCGAGATGGACAAAATGGACAAACCAGGTAGAGGAAGAGGTAGAGGCAGACCCAGAGGAAGGCCACCAGGCACCGGCAGGTCGTGGCTGTGCGAGGTGGTGTTGCTGTGATTTCATGCGGACCTGCCCCAAAATACAGTGCTCAGAAGAAGGCACGTGCCATCACTTCCCAAAATCGTGAGGAGGTGATTGAGTATTTAACACAGAACACCTCATCTCCCGCAGCCACCAGCGCTACAACAAGCACCACATCTGCTGCATTTGACACTTCGCAGGAGTTATTTGGTGGTGGTGGTGAAATCACTGATTCCCAGCCACTACTGCAACAACAACAAGAAGGCGCAGGTACACCACCTCATACGTCTGAGTTAGGTGGCGATAGTATGGACGTAATGTGTGTGGATGGGGATGATGGTGGACCACCTGAAGTTGGTGCACTTGAGGAGGTGTCTGAGGAAAGCGCAGCTGGCCAGGAGGATTATGATGACGATTATACGGATACCACATATGTTCCCGGTAGAGGAGATGACCAGGGGGACAGTTCAGAGGAGGAGTCAGAGAGGAGTAGGAGGAGACGACTCCATGATAGAAGCAGAGGGAGCTCGTCCTCAGAAACAGCTGGGGGCAGTGTCCGGTGCCATGTATCGCCAGCTATGGCCAGGGAGCACACATGCCCTTCAACGTCAGCTGCTGCTGATGCCACCGTAGCGCCATCACCCCAGGGGGGCTCAGCGGTTTGGAAATTTTTTCACGTGTGTGTCTCAGATCGGAGCAAAGCCATCTGTTGTCTCTGCCAGCAAAAATTGAGCCGTGGAAAGGCCAACTCTCACGTAGGGACAAGTGCTTTACGAAGGCACCTGGAGAGAAGGCACAAACAGCTATGGCAAGAACACCTGAGGAAAAGAAGCACCCCTCAAAAGACAAGCAGCGGAGAACAACCGTGGCAGCTGTCACAGGGGGCTTCTGCTGCTCCACGTTCCCATGGTATTGTTCGTGGCTGGGGGGAGGAAGAATGGATACACTTTTAAACAATTTAAAAATACAACCATCTAAACTTTCAAACAATTTAAAAATACAACCATCTAAACTTTCAAACAATTTAAAAATACAACCATCTAAACTTTCAAACAATTTAAAAATACAACCATCTATCATTTTCAAAAAATTTAAAAAAAGGGCAAAAAAACTTGCCCTCCGTAAAACATTCTTGGCAAATGCTTTCGACTTGGTTTGTCTTCCGCTGGCTCAAGGGTCCATCTGACCACAGATGCCTGGTCGGCAAAGCACGGTCAGGGCAGCTACAGCATGGGTCTCAGCAGGCTCCCACTTCGGGCCGGAATCCAACCTTCATTACCCGCGGTGACAATGGCAGACTTGCCCTCCTTAACGGATTCCCGTTAAAGGATTTAAAGTTAGTTCATTTCAATTAGGGCCGCAAAAGGTCCTCCTGAGTCCTGTATTGTTATTTTTGGTCACTACCTCGGGGCGGGCGTGCATGCCTACCTGCTGCCCTCCTTGGATGTGTAGTGGTAGCCGTTTCTCAGGCTCCACACCGGATTCTATCCCTCATTCCCCGGCCATTACCCGGGGTCACAAATGACAGACTTGCCCGCCTCCATATGATTCTCGTGAAAGGAATGTGGTGTCATCTTTGCCCGCCATAACTGGTTCTTGTTAAAGGATTTAAAGTACATTCATTTCAAATACACAGCAGGGCCTCGAAAGTCCGCCTCCTGTATTGTTATTTTTGGTCACTACCTCGGGGCGGGCGGGCGTGCATGCCTGCCCGCTGCCCTCCTTGGATGTGTAGTGGTAGCCGTTGCTCAGGCTCCACACCGGATTCAAACCTCTCATTCCCCGGCCATTACCCGGGGTCACAATGGCAGACTTGCCCGCCTCCACAGGATTCTCATTGTAGCGGTACTGAACAAGTACACAGCAAGTAGAAAATGTAAATTAAAAACAAAACGTAAGCTTTTTAACAATGCCATGGAAAGTTGAGAAGGAAGTCACACATTACCTGACATCACTGAGTGAGGAAGAGCAATCTCGCCATGTTGCGCAGTAGTCCAGCATGGCCGTCACTACACAAACAGCTGTTTGCGGTGCGTTACACAGTGAGTTTGGTGTGTCAGTGTGAAGCAGTACTCTAATTACACTACCTGATTGATGTATACACATGCAAGATGTTTGAAAGCACGTTAGGCCTGCAATTTAGCATTCAATGTGATTTCTGCCCTTAAAACGCTGCTTTGCGTAATATCCAGATTTTTCCCCGGGACTTTGGGCATGTATCCCACTCCGCCATGCCCCCCTCCAGGTGTTAGACCCCTGGAAACATCTTTTCCATCACTTTTGTGGCCAGCATAATTTTTTCTATTTTTCAAAGTTCGCCTCCCCATTGAAGTCTATTGCGGTTCGCGAATTTTTCCGCGAACCGAACCTTCTGCGGAAGTTCGCGAACCCGGTTCGCGAACCGACATCTCTAGTACTGATGTACAGATCTGTGTTAATATATACAGTATATTTGTAAGGATTCCTCCTGTGGCGTGTTCTGTACGTTGCGGTGGAGCCACAAACGGACAGTTCTGGCTTGTCTGCCTGCATTCGGTTGTGCATTCGCAATGAGTCACATTGTCATTTGCAATTGCTCTGCAGTTCTGGCAGCTCAGGGTGCTGTCATCATTCCACCAATGGCTTACTACAGCTGAGCTGCGGCCAGATAGCCCTGGATTCCCTGCAGGCATGTTACATAATACTGCATGTATTTCCTATGGGAGTCCTTTGCATTCACAACCAGCTAGCAAATGGTTATCAAGCCAGCTCAGGATTGAATGATTACCATTCAGCTTTGTGGAGATTTGCATGCTTGCATCCATTGGTCAATGCCGGAATAAAAGTCTGCCTCCCCTTTTAGACCTCGCCCATCATAGCGTTCAGCTCTCTGAATTGTCGTTGGGTCTATGCTGTGAAAGTTGTTATTGTAAATGTATAATGCCTTGCTCTGTATTGTCATGTCTGCTGGATGTTTGCTGACCTGCGGGGGCTCTGTGAAATCCTTCTGATCCTGATAGTAAGATTCTGCCAGCACCACATTGGTGACTGGTAGTATTCCTTCTAGCCTTGTTCTTGAGGACGAACTATACTAGCGGTTGTCATTAGTTCGTTCCTACCTGTTAGTCTTGTCTATCTCAGTGTGAATGTTGCCGTTGCTGAAACAGCGACTAGATTGGCTGAGCATTCCGTATGTCTGTCTGTCTGTTGTCTGTATTGTTAATTACCATTACTTGTGCTTTAGTTCTTGATAAATATATACAGTGGTGTGAAAAACTATTTGCCCCCTTCCAGATTTCTTATTCTTTTGCATGTTTGTCACACTTAAATGTTTCTGCTCATCAAAAACCGTTAACTATTAGTCAAAGATAACATAATTGAACACAAAATGCAGTTTTAAATGATGTTTTTTATTATTTAGTGAGAAAAAAACCTCTAAACCTACATGGCCCTGTGTGAAAAAGAAATTGCCCCTTGAACCTAATAACTGGTTGGGCCACCCTTAGCAGCAATAACTGCAATCAAGCATTTGCGATAACTAGCAACGAGTCTTTTACAGCGCTCTGGAGGAATTTTGGCCCACTCATCTTTGCAGAATTGTTGTAATTCAGCTTTATTTGAGGGTTTTCTAGCATGAACTGCCTTTTTAAGGTCATGCCACAACATCTCAATAGGATTCAGGTCAGGACTTTGACTAGGCCTCTCCAAAGTCTTCATTTTGTTTTTCTTCAGCCATTCAGAGGTGAATTTGCTGGTGTGTTTTGGGTCATTGTCCTGCTGCAGCACCCAAGATCGCTTCAGCTTGAGTTGACGAACAGATGGCCGGACATTCTCCTTCAGGATTTTTTGGCAGACAGTAGAATTCATGGTTCCATCTATCACAGCATGCCTTCCAGGTCCTGAAGCAGCAAAACAACCCGAGACCATCACACAACCACCACCATATTTTACTGTTGGTATGATGTTCTTCTGCTGAAATGCTGTGTTATTTCTACGCCAGATGTAACTGGACACGCACCTTCCAAAAAGTTCAACTTTTGTCTCGTCGGTCCTCAAGGTATTTTCCCACAAGTCTTGGCAATCATTGAGATGTTTTTTTTAGCAAAATTGAGACGAGCCTTAATGTTCTTTTTGCTTAAAAGTGGTTTGCGCCTTGGATATCTTCCATGCAGGCCGTTTTTGCCCAGTCTCTTTCTTATGGTGGAGTCGTGAACACTGACCTTAATTGAGGCAAGTGAGGCCTGCAGTTCTTTAGATGTTGTCCTGGGGTCTTTTGTGGCCTCTCGGATGAGTTTTCTCTGCACTCTTGGGGTAATTTTGGTCGGCCGGCCACTCCTGGGAAGGTTCATCACTGTTCCATGTGTTTGCCATTTGTGGATAATGGCTCTCACTGTGGTTTGCTGGAGTCCCAAAGCTTTAGAAATGGCTTTATAACCTTTACCGGACTGATAGATTTCAATTACAGTACTTTTGTTCTCATTTGTTCTATTAATTTCTTTGGATCTTGGCATGATGTCTAGCTATTGAGGTGCTTTTGGTCTACTTCTCTGTGTCAGATAGCTCCTATTTAAGTGATTTCTTGATTGAAACAGGTGTGGCAGTAATCAGGCCTGGGAGTGACTACAGAAATTGAACTCAGGTGTAATAAACCACCTTTAAGTTATTTTTTAACAAGGGGGGGCAATCACTTTTTCACACAGGGCCATGTAGATTTGGAGGGTTTTTTTCTCACTAAATAATAGAAACCATCATTTAAAACTGCATTTTGTGTTCAATTAGGTTATCTTTGACTAATAGTTAACGGTTTTTGATGAGCAAAAACATTTAACTGTGACAAACATGCAAAAGAATAAGAAATCAGGAAAGGGGCAAATATTTTTTCACACCACTGTATGCAGACTTGCTAATATATATTTATCCATTAGTTGAGTCGTTTGTTATTTTCTTTATTCGAGCTACGGAGATTTTTCAGTTACTGTGTTAGCAAGTCAGTTTAGCACGTTTCGGTAGGTTGCGCTTATCGTGGCCACCCGTGCTTAGCTAGCATAGTTGTGTTGCTTTTAGTTACATTCTTTCATGCAGGTTTGCCTGTGTGGATGCTTGCTGGTGACTTTTGTTAGCTTGCTTGCTCTGTTTCTGTGGACGTGACTGTGAGCTGTGGTTGCTACTAGTTACGCTCCAATCTATAGTCCTGTCTTGTATGTGTCTGAATGCTTGCTATCGCAAGAGCAGCGCAACATCGCACTGCGCTGCCATTGCGTCTTATTTGTAGAGATATTGGAAGTCCAGAGCTGCAGTTGCTTTGGGCAGTCTGTGTAGCCTCTTCCATTATCCAGCTCTTAGCCTTGTTGTGTTGGGTGGTCAGAAAGTATGACCCCCCAGCATTACAATATATTTCTACTGAAAAATGTGTTTAATTGACTCTAAAACAAGATATAGATTACTAGTAAAAAAGCCCGCCTGTTAAAAAAACGGGTGCTAGGCCACGGCCGCTAAACCGCGGCAATGCGTCCTGCTCACCAGTCCCCCACTGATGTCCGAAGTATATGCACAGGGAGATGTTCCTTGCTTGGCAGTTGGAAAAAGCTGTTATTTTCCACAATGCAATGGCAGAAGACAGACAGCAAACTGCAAAGTCTGGAAGCACGGGGACACACACACACACACACACAGGGACAGAATGCAGAGACACAGGAGTTTTATTTTATAGGATTGCTCTAGTCCTAAAGGGGAAAAAACCCTCAGTAGTTAAAGGGGCACTACAGCGAAAAACTGTAAAATTTAAAATATGTGCAAACATATGCAAATAAGAAGTACATTTTTTCCAGAGTAAAATGAGCCATAAATTACTTTTCTCCTATGTTGCTGTCACTTACAGTAGGTAGTAGAAATCTGACAGAAGTGACAGGTTTTGGACTAGTCCAACTCTTTATAGGGGGTTCTCAGGGATATATTTATTTTCAAAAGCACTTAGTGAATGGCAGTTGCTCTGTCCAACTGCCAAAAAACTGTGTATGGAGCAGGGAAGCTGGCCGGCATCATTGTTTAAATCCTTTTTAGGGAATATCTTTATAAAGAATAAAAGCCTTGCTGAGTATCCCCTATAAAGAGATGGACTAGTCTATAACCTGTCACTTCTGACAGATTTCTACTGCCTACTGTAAGTGACAGAATTATAGGAGAAAAAGTAAAAAATGTACTTCTTATTTGTATAGGTTTGCACATATTTTAAATTTTACAGTTTTTCGCTGTACTGCCCCTTTAACCACTTTACCCCCAGCGGTACGGATTTCTCCGTCCCTTTTTCTACTCTGTTAACACCAAGGGATGGAGAAATCCGCACCTGACGCCGTTCCCGCCGCTGTCCGCGGTCCCGCTCGCTCGTCCGCGCGCCCCTGCGCTCGTGCACGCCGCCGCCCGCTCCTTTCCCGTTTGTTGATCTCTGCCCTGAGCAATGATCAGCTGCTTCTACGAGAAGCATCGATCATTGTGAGAAAAAAACAGTTTCCCAGCCTCCTAACCCTTCCTGCAAGCGTACTTCCTGTACGCTTGCAGGTCGCATAAACAAAAAGTTACTGTGGCAATCTTGTGGCCAAATAGTAAAACTACACCCTAAAGCATTTTTCATATACAAATACATTACTTTTACACTAAAAATTAACTCATTACCTCCTACACTCCCCAATTATTATTTTTTTGTAATTAAAAAAAAAAAATTACAATTAAAAAAAATACATAAATAGTTACTTTTTAAATATTTATGTCAAGAGGGTATAGCACTGTTACTTTATAAACTATGGGCTTGTAATTAGGGATGGACGCAAAACTGAAAAAAATGCACCTTTATTTCCAAATAAAATATTGGCGCCAAACATTGTGATAGGGACATAATTTAAACGGTTTTATAACCGGGATAAAGGGGCAAATACATTTCATGGGTTTTATTTACAGTACCATGCATTATTTAAAAACTATAAAGGCCGAAAACTGAAAAATAATACATTTTTTTCCACATTTTTTTCCTATTTTCCCATTAAAACACATTTAAAATAAAATAATTCTTGGCATAATGTCCCACCTAAAGAAAGCCTAATTGGTGGCGAAAAGAACAAGATATAGTTAATTTCATTGTGATAAGTAATGATAAAGTTATAGATGAATGAATGGAAGGAGCGCTGAAAGGTGAAAATTGCTCTGGTGCTCAAGGGGTAAAACCCCTCAGTTGTGAAGTGGTTAAAGAGAGTCTGAAGAGAGAATAGATCTCGCTTCAGACCTCATATATAGCAGGGGCATGTGTGCCCCTGCTAAAACGCCGCTATCCCGCGGCTGAACGGGGGTCCCTGTCCCCCCAAATCCCCTCCGTAATGCGGGGGAGCATTTCCGCATTGGGGCAGGGCTAACTGCCGCAGCCCTGCCCCACGCGCGTCTGTCAGACGCGTATCTCCGCCTCTCCCCCGCCCCTCTCAGTCTTCCTTCACTGAGAGGGGCGGGGGAGAGGCGGCGATGCGCGTCTGATAGACACGCTGGGAGGCAGGGCTGCAGCCGTTAGCCCTGCCTCCAGGAAGAGAAAAGTAGCGACCAAGTCTGCGACCAACTTTTGCGGGGGGTGGGTTGGGGGTGAAGGGACCCCCGTTAAGCCGCGGGATAGCGGCGTTTTAGCAGGGGCACACATGCCCCTGCTATATACGAGAGTTGAAGCGAGATTTAGTCTCGCTTCAGTGTCTCTTTAAGTGGTTATTTTAGTTTGTAAACGTAATCAGGAACTGTAATTTTGCAATTTCATGAAATTTTTGCATAATTTCATGCAGACTGTAGTGGGTAATAGCAAAGCCCCCGTACTTGCTATCATCACCAAAATTGCTATGTATGTTAAGGAGAATTGTGGGAACAAGGCAAACAATAGATTTTTCGAAAAGACCATGGGCTTGATTCACAAAAGAGTGCTAACTGATAGCATGGCCGCTTCGCGCGAATTTTTGCGTGAAACGATAACGCTTTCGTGCGCAAACATGAATTTTCGTGTGCAAACGATACGCGAAAATTCACACGAAAACGGCCGTGCTATCAGTTAGCACTCTTTTGTGAATCAAGTCCCTTGTAGTTTGTGAGAAAATTGATTTAAAGAGGAACTCCAGTGAAAATAATGTAATAAAAAAAGTGCTTCATTTTTACAACAATTATGTATAAATGATTTAGTCAGTGTTTGCTCATTGTAAAATCTTTCCTCTCCCAGATTTACATTCTGACATGTATCACATGGTGACATTTTTACTGTGGGCAGGTTATGTAGCTGCTGCTAGCTGTTTTGGCTGTTAGACAGCTGTAAACAGCCATTTCCTGTCTGTGAACATTGTTACATTGTGGCAGTTTGCCCAGAGTACCGCGGTACCAGAGTTTCTTGTGGGAGGGGTTTCATCACAAAATCAGTCATACAGCGCCCCCTGATGGTCTGTTTGTGAAATGCAATAGATTTGTCATGTAAAAGGGGGTATCAGCTACTGATTGGGATAAAGTTCAATTCTTGGTCGGAGTTTTTTTAAACTGTAATTTTTGGGTGATTTTAAAAACCATTTTTCTTTTGCATTTTTAAAATCGATTTTCTGAATAGCTACAAGGTCTTTTTTGAAAAATTATATTTTTGCCGCCCACTGTACTTGGGCAAGTACAGTGGGCTGTATTGCAGTAAGTGACAAACGGTGGTATGCTGCGCTGGAACGCAGAAGAAAGAGGTGAGCAATTACTTCCCTGCCCACTGCCTGACACATGCTGCGTTCATAGCTGGGGGGGGGGGGGGGGGGAGAGCAGATGAGGGGACCCAAGTGAGGGGGGGGGGGTCTGACCCCCCTCCCCACCCATGTGCCTGCTGCTTCCCATGGCCAGACGGGCATCGTCCCACCACACTTTCGCCGCCTGAGGAACCTGCCTCTCCCGCCCTCTTGGGCGGCCTGGGGAGGAGTATTAACAAGTATATGATAAAAATAGTGAGAATAAGCAGATTCAGATGAACCAAAGCTATCCGTAGTTACTGTGACTCCATACAAAGCCAAAACATGAATGACCTGCTCTGTGAAACAAGAGAGTGATCGATGCAATGCTGATGAGTAGCAACGTTTACTAGCCTATGAGACTTCAGCTTATTGAAGTCGGACCTGTGGAAGGTGGATTGTGGTTGGTTACTATAGGTTACAGCTTTTTGCACACTGCTGTGTACTGAGTAAGCTGAGCAAGGCCTGTGCCACTGCCCGCTATCTCCCTCGCCATCACAGGTCAGTGGTGAGTCCAGAAAGGGGTTAAGCAGACAGTGAGCAGCAGGTTAGGAACATCGATCTGGGCTCTGGCAGAGGTTCAGCTTATTGCACTGGTGCCTAGCCGCAGAGCCTTCATTCTGTGTTCGTCTCTGAGGAGAGTTCTGTGCT
This sequence comes from Hyperolius riggenbachi, assembly GCF_040937935.1. NCBI lineage: Eukaryota > Metazoa > Chordata > Amphibia > Anura > Hyperoliidae > Hyperolius > Hyperolius riggenbachi. The sequence continues at coordinate 104,685,711 of NC_090648.1, forward strand.
TATTGTGCTTCCAACACAGCGGCCGGAGGATGCTCCAGCGCTCAGGTCTAATTATCCGAACAGTGTGTGTGTAATTACATAGCCGCTCGCAGGGCCTCCAGGCTACAATGCTTTAAATGATACAATAATGGGAAGAGGGTCTTGTTATTGCCCCCTACATCCTGGCACACATTGAGCGCTGCGCAGGGGGCACTGCCTGTCTCTGCTCTGCAGCTGTTTACCGTCTAAGGAACGTGCGGCCTCAGCTGAAGCTATCGCTGGGCATGATAAGGGGACGCCACTTCCAGCACTTGTAGGTCACTCCTTCTTTCCTTGCTAAGTCTGATATAGAAATCTGAATTAAAAAATTAACCATAAGTACTGTAATGGAAATGGGACATTTTCTCACGTGGGCAAAAATAAGAGCATAGATGGTGATATTAACCTCCTTGTGCTATACATAAAAAGTTAGGCCAAGATTAAATGCTCAGAGGAGTGAGGAAGAGTGGTCTGAGCTGTTTGTGGCCTTGGCCGAGACCACAATCACTTGCGCTATGAAGGAGAGGAACTATAGAATACTCACTGGTTTCGGGCTCCTCAACAGTTGGTTAATTGGGGCATTACGACAAATGAGGCATGTTTAAGGGGTTGCCTGCTGATCAAGTGCACTGTTAGTGGCGGTGGGTCCTGGCATGGTAACGCAGTGCTTGCTACAATGGGGTACTGGGGCAAAAGTAACTTGGGGGCTCCCCCGATGCCCCCTTTGCAACCAAATCACCCCCAGGACCCCTGAGCCGTCTGTCAGGCCTTATGCCACCCTTACCCTATCAAACAGTATCATTTGGTGTCCATCATATGCTACCTAAAATTTGGGGTTCCCATTATTCACCTCCTCTTTTTCCTATATGGAGTGTGCACACATGATCCCCGCTCTTATGGGTCACCATAGCTGGAGGGGAGGGAGAGTACCTTGGGGGGCTCACACAGGCCATGGAGTAATTGCCCCCTTTGCCTCTATGGAAGCGCCTTCCCTGGTTACCGGGCGATTTGCACATTTAGAAAAATTATGTAGAGAGCAGAAATTTTTTTCTCTCCATGCCCTTAGTTGTCAGTCTCTAAGGACAGGGAAAATAAACTTCTCCCCCCCCCCACACAGGGCCCCCTGCAGCTTCTGGGCCCCCCTGCAGCTGCATCCTTTGCAGGGTCTATTGCTATGCCCCTGCAGAGGTGATCATTTCCAGCTTAGCTCCAACAAAGAGTTAATAAAGCTGTTGAAGAAGGGTCCAGGGGCCCTGGTGCAGTTGCTACCTCTGCATCATCTATTGCTACGCCACTGATTTCTATCTGCCAACAATGCACATAATTGTTAGTATTGGAACAATGAATGCCCTGCATGCCTAGCCAGAAATGGCTTAATATGTAATGGGCCCCTAGGCAAGGGAGTAGATTTGGAGCCCCCTTGTGGTTCTTTTGGTAAGCTGAAGTGGAGAGAAGTCAAGGAAGTGGCAAGTGGGTCTAGGCCCCAAGCAACTGCCTAGGTTGCCTGGTGGATGATCCTGCTCTGTGCATAGCACACTTATGCTGTTTGGTGCAAATTCTATATCACCCTGATAACTTAACTGTCAGCGCACAAGAATGTTTCATGAATCAGGCCCTTTAAATGTTAAGAAAAGCTTGTTGGTATATATAAAATAGTGGAGGATTTTTATTTAATTATTTTTGTATTTGCTTTCTTTTTTCTTTTCCCTTTTGCTGTTGTTATCTCTGAACCTGGGCATGCCATTCACGACAGCAGCTACCGTATATTACATGAAGAACAATTATATCCAAGTCAAAAGCACAACAGCACCACATAAAGGGAAATGTACAATTATGACAAGGCTTAAATGCCATTAGAGGTGCAACATTGTAATTCAGATTATATTTCCCTTGTCACTCCTCATTACCTTCCAGCTTCTGAGCCACACCAATTATACCTTCCATGCCTTCCCCATGCACCACTTGCTGAGATAGGCCATCCAATGAGTCTGTGACCCTCACTGTGAACTCTGACCCCCGTGGTTTAGAATGACTATTTACTGAGTCGGCCCCCACGGCTTCTGTTTATTTTCCTGTGGAACTAATTAGAGTGTTAGCTCTTAGGGGCAATCGCTTACATTTGCTGTTGGTTAAATCCTCCCGGTATACATGATCTCAGGTCTGAGAGTAGACAGGCAGGTAGATCTATAGATCAGTGTACAAATAATGAGTTTTCAGAATCAGTTTTTTGTGCTTGTTGTTTGCATGGTGCTGCTGTATAGAAAGAAGAACTGAACTACATCTTCTGTGTATGTGAATTTCGGGCATGGAAAATCGGGCGCAGGAACAGTGCTGATAGCAGTATATTGGTAAATTTATTGATACTCTACTATTTAAAGTGTTAATTTTCATTAGTAACATATCAGTAATTGTTACCAATATTTTGCTATAGTTAAACCTAACCCTACTTTCCCTCTCACTCAGAACCCTCCACTACTGATGCCTAAACCCTAACTCACACCTGGTGGTGCCTAACCCTAATACCCCCATGGTGGTGCCTAATCCAAACTCACCCCTGGTGGTGCCTAACCCTAATACCCCCCTGGTGGTGCCTAATCCAAACTCACCCCTGGTGGTGCCTAACCCTAATACCCCCCTGGTGGTGCCTAATCCAAACTCACCCCTGGTGGTGCCTAACCCTAATACCCACCTGGTGGTGCCTAATCCAAACTCACCCCTGGTGGTGCCTAACCCTAATACCCACCTGGTGGTGCCTAATCCAAGCTCACCCCTGGTGGTACCTAACCCAAACTCACCCCTGGTGGTGCCTAACCCAAACTCACCCCTGGTGGTGTCTAACCATAATACCCCCCTGGTGGTGCCTAATCCAAACTCACCCCTGGTGATGCCTAACTCTAAGACCCCCTGGTGGTGCCTAATTGTGCACATAATTGTTAGTATTGGAGCAATAAAAGCCCTTGGTTGTTCTTAACCCAAACTCACCCCTGGTGGTGCCTAACCCTAAAACCCCCCTGGTGGTGCCTAATCCAAACGCACCCTTGGTGATGCCTAAAGGTCCGTACACACGCCGGACTGCAGGAAACGACGGGTCCGTCGTCACCTCTTGCTGGGCGTGTTTTCAGCAGACAGTCTGGCGTGTGTACAGTCTGTCGGCAGACTGATACGGCTGTTTCTGAGCGATCCGCCGGGCGGATCGCTCAGAAACAGCCGTATCAGTCTGCAGACAGACTGTACACACGCCGGACTGTCGCTGGAACGCCCACCCAGCGGGAGGTGACGACGGACCCGTCGTTGCCTGAAGTCCGGCGTGTGTACGGACCTTAACCCTAATACCCCCCCTGGTGGTGCCTAATCCAAACTCACCCCTGGTGATGCCTAACCCTAAGACCCCCTGGTGGTGCCTAACCCTAAGACCTCTCTAGTGGTGCCTAACCCTAAGACTCCCCTGGTGTTGCTTGAAGTGTAATAAACTGTGTAAACAAGGTAGAAAAGTTCACTCTGTATCCAGGGGGGAAGCAGATAACTTCCTCTTCTTTATTTGCTCACTAATTACTGAATTAGTAGTCATTATGATAATTTGTCCTGCAGCTGACTATGATAGTAGTGAGCCTCAGTGAGGTGTAAATATGCATTGATTAAGAGCAGTCTTAAGATGTCCATACATCTAGTGACTTGGTGGCCGATTGACCATCTGATTAGATAACTATTATCGATTATTACTGGTAATACATTTGCAAATTAAATTTTGAGTGTAATCCCACTTTAAAATACACTGTAAGCTTGCAAGGGCAGGGTTATCACTTCACAACTGTCACTGTTTAACTTATCATATATTGTCTACCATTTCTAGATTTTGTACCAATGTCTGTAATTTTACAGTATGTTCACTATTGTGTGTATGTTTATGTACGGTACTTATGTATGTTTTTAATGTGCACAGCTCATTAGCTGCACCACTGGGAGAACAAGTCTGACTCCACTCAGGCTAAAATTCACTCTTTGGATGGCTAACAGGACAACCTCCACCAAGCTTGGATGAGCAATGCAAGAAGAATAAACAGGTGCTAAAAGTCATAAAATTAAAGTTAAAAACAGCAGTACTATTATATATTATATTATGCAGTACTATTCTCCACCGGAGAGAGACAGAGAGAATGCAGTGCGCATGCTCAGACTGGCCATGAGTGGCTGAACTTTCGCGATCCGGTGCAGAAGATGGAGAAGACTGAGGACGGCGGCGTGGGAGCGATCGTGTGGATGGGGCTGGAGGAAGCTCCAGGTATGTATAAAACTTTGAGTAACATTCATCTCTGGTACACTTTATTAGGTGAGGTAAGGATAAATGATTTCACATATACTCAAAGCATACAGGAATTCTAATAGGTGTGAATGGGGTCTAATGCTACGTACTCACCTTGCAAGTCACGATGCAGGGAGATGGATCCTGCGACGTCTCCCTAACGACGGGTGCTCCACCGATCCATCTTCCTTCATCTTCCGGCCGGTGGGTATGCGCGATGTTACACAATAGGCACGACAAGACTTCAAGTGATCACGACACTTTGCGCTGGAGTCAGTGGGGATCTACACGATCCGAACTGCCGTGTCAGTCACTTAACGATTTGTGATCGCCCGGGTGGGCAACATGGTTTAACATGCTTATGTTAAACGATGTTGACCGACATCGGGTGACAACGCCGCAAGTATCGTCCGGTGGGTACTTGCCTTAACCTCTTAAGGACCACCACCGGGAACCAATCCCTATGATCACCTCTCATAGTCATTAGCCTATGAGAGGGATCAGTTCGTGAGCCACTCAAGGGGACAGCTCAATGACAGAGCTGTCCCCAGTACAGCGCTGCGCTAGATCGCAGAGCTGTACGAAAGAAAAACGGCCTTTTTTAACAGCTTGCCAGTGGCAGGCTGAACACGGAGCCCTGCTCTGTTTATTTACGGAAGCTCACGCTAGAGCTACCGTCAAATCTCGCGCATCGTGAGATGACGCATGCGTCCAGGAGGAACGAGGAAGCCACTTTGCGGCCGCAATTCTGCGTTAGAAATGTTGCTAGCTTTTGTCCAGTCTTATTCCAATATACTGTACAGTACAATGTGCAAGGTTTGTAAAGACAAGTGTGCTGAGGTACCACAGTCACAGCTTCTTGGCCTTTGTGACTCTCTTGTGTTCAGTCTTAGCTTGCCCATTACGAGTAAGTGAACTGCTCCTTCTCCCCTGCCAATGGCTCAGATCAGAGGTCAGTCGTCCTGCTTGAGGTAGTAGGAAGTCTCCAGCTAGGCAGCTATGAGGCCTCATTGATTTCTGTCATGCACCTTCCTCCTGTTCTCCACCTTTCCCAGAATATGTTAGTATACATGAGGATGAATAGATGCCGGACAGATCAATGAAACATTCACCTCATGAATGGTACCTGATTGTTACATGAACCGTCTAGAAATTACCAAATTCATCTTCATTAATACTGTTTTGCAGCTAGATTCCTATGAGTTAGATCAAGACAGATGCCCTGCATTATGCTCAGTCGCAGGTAAAACACGTAGTATATATTCCTTACACTTATTATTTAAAAAAGTAGCAACAAAAATGAGGATTGGCTCATGGGTGCATGAAAAAATACATATAATAGCTTTATTACAAATCACTCATATAGCATAAAAGACATACAAACTAGAAAATATATCAAAGCCCCCCAAAATGGCTAAAATTCAAATACTACCCCCAAACTGGGCATCATTCCTCTACCAGAACAATATGGGGCTGCAGTCCCCAGAACTTCTCCAATATATATGGTTCAAAGGCAGTTCAATATGGACACTCCAAAGCGAAACAGTGCGACATCCATGAAATAATATATACTTGCAGCAAAGTGAGCATGTAGCTAGTAAACCTGTAGTGATCATGCAATCATAGAATATGGACTAATAGCTTCTTAAGGCACATGGATCATTGATCTTTCATTATGCATTTGCCCCCAATCGCAGGGTTGACACAGTGACAGTTCATCAGATCATACTGGGATCTCCCAACTGACAATAGTGATCCTTGTTGCAACCATATGTATCCTCCAACCACTTTAAGCAATGACCAAATGGAGCTGGATGGTCAGGTTTGTATTAAACAGTATAAACTGTGAGTCCTCCAATCACAGGGAATAGGCAGTGGTTAGTATAGCAGGCACTTGATGATGATGTCAGTAAAGCAAAGCAAAGTGAAGCAAGTCCATGCAAGATGAGCGTGGTAACTGTCCATGCAGATTAAATAAAGCAAGTCCATGCCAATGAAATGTGGTGAGAGACCAAGGAAAGTCGCATAGTTACCAGTCCTTGTTGAGCAATGGTGCCATATAGATGTATGGATGAGGTCCAGTAGAGGTTCCTATGGTTTTCCCAGAGGAGTAGGTTAGCTGTCAGTCATGCCTGACATGTTATTTAATGAATGTGTTCATATGGTTTTGGCTTACAATTATCCAGAGTATATCGAGCCACTCACATCAGTTACTGCCCTCAGGCTAGGTTCACAGTGGAAAAGTAAAACGCAACGCAAAGTAGCAAGTAATGTGGTTGCCGTGGCATCCGATGTAAAGGAGGCATAAGAATCAAAATTTCATCATAGATGTGTGCCGTTTGTGTCGCACATTTAATAGTATAAAGCTCCACCTTTTCTAAAGCAGATTTGCACATGTGCAATGGCAATAACGTAGTGCGACGTGATGCAAATATTCAAACATGCCAGTGATAACAACAATGAGCGCGTCAACGCATATATTTATATAAACGCAGAGCAGGATATGCATTATTTTTACGTACCCCATTGATGCGCAAAGCACCGCATGCACTGTGAACGTCGCATTTACGTTTCATTGCTGAGCAATTTTCTCAGTTGAAAAAAAACCTCTATTATGATGCAATGTAACTGAGCACTGTGAACGTAGCCTTAGAATTGACCATACAATTTTATGGAGCTGTTCACAGTACTGTGTTGTAAGTGATCATGTTATTCTAACTCACTGTATGTAGGCTTTGTATTAAAGTCTAAATCCAGTCTCCATTGGTTGTAATTCACAGTCACTATAACACAGGACAGTTTCTAGGTGAAATTGCACTCAGGGCAAGGGTGTAGAAATCCCCTTCCCATGGACTTGCGAACCCATACTATGCCCCCAGTGTAGGTAGTCAAGTATGGATGCCCCCACTATAGGTAGCCAGACATAGGTGTCCCCAGTATAGCTAGCCAGCTGTAGGTGCCCCCTGTATAGGTAGATAGCTATAGGTGCTCCCAGTATAGGTTAGCTAAGTATAGGTGCCCCCAATATAGGTTAGCTAAGTATAGGTGCCCCCAATATAGGTTAGCTAGGTATAGGTGGCGCCACTAAAGGTTAGCTAAGTATAGGTGCCACCAGTATAAGTTAGCTAGGGATAGGTGCTCCCAGTATAGATAGCTAGGTATAGGTGCCTTCATTATAGGTAGCTAGGTATAGGTGCCTTCAGTATAGGTAGCTAGGTATAGGTGCCTTCAGTATAGGTAGCCAGGTATAGGTGCCATATAGGGGATGGAGGGGGAAGCCGTGGCCACACTGGGATTTAGCCACAGGGAAGGGGGCTCGACTGCTTTCTCCATTGGGCCCTTCTCCATGCTCCCCCCTCTTGGAAGAGTAAGAGCATCGAAAGACTTGTATGAGCCACTCACCTCCCCTCTTGCTCCAATTGTTGATCACTTGCCGCTGGTCTCCTCAGTCTGCATAGCCGCTAATACATTCTCTACTTCCTGATTAGCAGGAAGTAGAGAGTGTATAAGCGGCTATGCAGACAGAGGAGACCAGCGGCAAGTGATCGGCGCTTGGAGCAGGAAGGGAGGTGAGTTGCTCATAAGGTCTTCTGCTGTGTTTACTCTGCAAAGGGGAGCCCTGGGGTGAGGGAGAATTCGGGTCCCCCTTCCGCAGCTGAGTTCTAGTGAGGCCTCGGCTCCCCCCTCTCCGTCCCTACGTACACCCTCCCTCACAGCGCCCCAGGCGGAGCCCTGCCTGGCCCACCCGTAGAATGTGCATTATGCAACTGATCACTGTAAACCTAGCCTCAAAAAGTATTGTAATCTAATATTTCCTGCCACACTCTTAGGGTACGTACAGACATACGATAACGATCGTTCGTTCTGAACGATGAACGATGTTAAAGGAGGTATCGGCCGATGATCGTTTGAAGAAAGGCTACTTTGAACATCGTTTGTGTACGAACGATCTTGGAACGAGCGTTGCGTGCGCAACATGATGTATAAACTGATTTCAAACACAAGTGTCAAAAAGAACTGTTTGAGCATGTGCAAAGCTTTGAGAACGAACGATCAACGACCGATCGTTGTACAGACATTACTTTTTGAACGATGGTCGTTGGAAAAGATCTGGCAGAATGGATCGTTCTTTACCAACGACATATCTCGTTGGTCGGTCGTTTTAATGATCGTTAGTGCACTTTTTACGAACGATCGTCGGGCAATGCCGTCGGTAACGATCGTTTTAAACGACTATAGTCGCATGTCTGTATGCACCATTATAGTGGGTGATACTAAGCTGGTCAGATGTAAGGGTAGTCTGGTCGTACATATGACTCACCCAATGTTTGATGACAAGTTATTCAGGCTGGGACCACACTTGACCATGCGAAAAGCATACATATTTTTTCTCATATGATCTTTTGCACAAGGTTTGCGTTTCTGTGCGTTTAAATGCATGTTTTCCCCCAGAAGCTGATGATTTTCAATGGAAAAATGCACACAATGTACGATATTTTGATACCTAAATCACATTCAACTGTGAACCACAATCAACAAAAATTGCATTCAAATGTGAACCACATTCAACAAAAAACACATTCAACAGTGAACCACATGCAATAAGAATCACATTCAACTGTGAGCCACATGCAACAAAAATCGCATTCAACTGTGAGCTACATGCAACAAAAATCGCTTTCAACTGTGAGCCACATGCTACAAAAATCGCATTCAACTGTGAGCCACATGCAACAATAATTGCATTCAACTGTGAGCTACATGCAACAAAAATCGCATTCAACTGTGAGCCACATGCAACAAAAATCGCATTCAACTGTGAGCTACATGCAACAAAAATTGCATTCAACTGTGAGCTACATGCAACAAAAATCGCATTCAACTGTGAGCCACATGCAACAAAAATTGCATTCAACTGTGAGCCACATGCAACAAAAATTGCATTTAACTGTGAGCCATATGCAACAAAAATCGCATTCAACTGTGAGCTACATGCAACAAAAATTACATTTAACTGTGAGCCACATGCAACAAAAATCGCATTCAACTGTGAGCCTCATGCAACAAAAATTGCATTCAACTGTGAGCCACATGCAACAAAAATTGCATTCAACTGTGAGCCACATGCAACAAAAATTGCATTCAACTGTGAGCCACATGCAACAAAAAAAATTGCATTCAACTGTGAGCCACATGCAACAAAAACTGCATGCACTTGGTGGGCTCTTGTTTCTCATTTAGGTCTAGATATGCTTCAGATTTAAAGGAGGAACTTTAGAGAAAATAATATTATTAATAAAATTGCTTTTTTTTTTTTTTTACAATTTTCATCTATAGATTATTTAGTCAGTGTTTGCCCTCTCCCTGATTTACATTCTGAAATGTATCACTGGTGGTGACATCTTTAGTTCTTTAGTTCTGCCAGGTGATCTGTACAGAATACTTGGAAAACAAAACAAGAAACTGAGAGGCCAATCTAGTGTAGTAGTTTCAGTTGGTTTGAGTATTTAAAGTAGATGAGATTATACTCACAAGTTTGGGTCACCCAACAGGCGACCACTGGAAAGGCACGTGGGGAGAATTATTACCTGACCCCACTCAGTTTTAAAAAAGTCGCTCTCTGTAGAAAGGAAAAAAATGGGGATGTACCCCTCCAACAAGGGTGGACTAGATCAATGATAACACAGGGATAACAGAGGCGCCAACATAGAGTAAAATATGTTAAAAACCGTTGAAAAGGAAGGAAATGAGTGAATTCACCTCCCTCAGGTACATAAATGACCAGCCAATGTAAGCCGTTTATAAATATAACCAGAACATTTATTTAAAACAATTCTCCAAATATGATGCAACGCGTTTCACGAGTCAAGCACCCCCCTTCATCAGGCAATTGAACAAGGAGAACTAATTCTGCAGAGTGTTTTACTCTCATTCACCAGTTGTTCCAATGATAGGCAACAATAAGCTAACAAACAAGACAGAGCCTGCGCACTTCTACCCAGTGAAATTTTTGAGCGCCATTTGAAACAACTGGTGAATGAGAGTAAAACACTCTGCAGAATTAGTTCTCCTTGTTCAATTGCCTGATGAAGGGGGGTGCTTGACTCGTGAAACGCGTTGCATCATATTTGGAGAATTGTTTTAAATAAATGCTCTGGTTATATTTATAAACGGCTTACATTGGCTGGTCATTTATGTACCTGAGGGAGGTGAATCCACTCATTTCCTTCCTTTTAAACGTTTTTTAACATATTTTACTCTATGTTGGCACCTCTGTTATCCCTGTGTTATCATTGATCTGTACAGAATGTTCGTTACTAAGTTCTTTGCACAGAGGGAGATACTGCTTGCTTGGTAGTTGTAAAAAGCCATTACTTACCACAATGCAACAAGGTTTACATACAGGAAACTGTCAGGACTATGGTCATGACACCACACTGTGGGGGGAGTTTCATGAAAATATCAGCCATACAGACCCCTCTGATGAGAAAAGGCAAAGGGTTCTCGAGGAAAAGGGGGGTATCAGCCACTGATTGGGATGAAGTTCAATCCTGGGTTAAAGTTCCTCTTTAAAGAGAATCTGTATTGTTAAAATCGCACAAAAGTAAACATACCAGTGCGTTAGGGGACATCTCCTATTACCCTCTGTCACAATTTCGCCGCTCCTCGCCGCATTAAAAGTGGTTAAAAACAGTTTTAAAAAGCTTGTTTATAAACAAACAAAATGGCCACCAAAACAGGAAGTAGATTGATGTACAGTATGTCCACACATAGAAAATACATCCATACACAAGCAGGCTGTATACAGCTTTCCTTTTGAATCTCAAGAGATCATTTGTGTGTTTATTTCCCCCTGCAGCTATCTTCCACTGAAGTGTCAGGCTGTTTCTTCCGGCAGAGTGCAGACAGCTCTGCCTGTATGTAATTCCTCAGTATGTAAAAGCCCAGCCAGCTCAGAGGAGGATTTATCCAGCTTGTAAAAGATAAGAGAGAAGAGAGAAGCTGCCCTAATTTAAATAACACACAGGCAGTGTGCATAGAGGGGCCAGGGGGGGGGGGGGGGGAGATGCATCACAGAACCACAACACTGAAGAACTTGGCAGCCTTCCAGACACAGGCTGACAAGTCTGACAAGAGAGAGATAAGTTGATTTATTACAGAGATGGTGATAGTAGAACGTGCTGCAGTAAGCCAGAACACATTAGAATAGCTTTTGGAACTTGTAGGATGATAAAAAACAGGATGCAATTTTTGTTACGGAGTCTCTTTAAGGTGCCTATTATTAATACAATCTCCCTAACAATCAATCACCTGATCAATTGGATCAGACAGCATTGATGATATTGATTATTCATGAATGATCAATGTATCGCTCATTCCATCCATCCATTTTTCAGACCAATTACCTGATTTAGTACATAGCAAGGAAATGAGCAGCGCTACTTAAAAACAGACCAGTGCCTACCTGCAAAAGAGTGCAAGCCCCACTTGTGAGGTCGAATACACACCGAGCATACACATGACCTGTCTACCACTAGAGGAGGATGTTGGTTTCCATTAACAGCTTGCATGCAACCTATTAAGTACTCGTCCCTCCCACTGCGAAGAAGTCAATCCTCCATGGGAGGGGCCTAACATTAACTAAATCCTAACCTATGTATATGCATAGCCTGGGTGCGGCTAATCAAAATCGAAAATTGAAAATTGCGCAAAAGGTGGATCAGCGCAACACCAGGCCGCCTCCGAATGGCCTCCATCAGAGATGCGCTGAGCCCCCCCAGGAACTACAAACGTACCTTGAACCCAAACAGAAGCTCTGCATATACACCAAAAGCATGGCTGTTAAGTGGGAGCAGCTGACCAAAAACGAATTACTTGTGTAAAAATCAAAAAGGAAATGGGGGCTGGGCACCCGGCAGAGAATGGGGGTGAGCAACACCTGCTCTGGTGTATAATATACAAGTCCTCACTTTTCTGGCCGCATAGACATGTTGTGCACAGTGACGTGCTCACAGTTAAAAGAAGCGGAAGAAAGTTCCCATTGTAGCGAAAAACATAAAGATAAAGAGACCGGGCACTGTCCTGTTGTTGCAAATTGTTTACTGCTTGCAGCCAGATGACATGCGGTATTGAATATAATTAAATCATCAAACCTGTCAGGTGTCTTGCATCATAATTTCATGGATACATCCAGTGAGGCTTGCGGGGGGGGGGGGGGGGTGACCAGGGGGTGATGGATGTGCACAACAGCCGTTTTGCGCTCTGTAGCGCTTGCTCACGTGCGTATCCGGGCAAATGACGGCGCTTCTGAGTCTCGGCTATCTAGACCCGAGGCTCCGCCCACAGCGCACGTCATTGGTCCGTGAGTAAAGGTTACAGGAAGTGTTTCATGCTAGGATGTGAAGGGCGTGGGTACTGACGGAAGTTGCCTGCCAGTGAGTCCATGCGAGCGCCATTACTGGCAGGGATACATGTAGAGTAAATTACGTGAAACGAATGGGATTATCATTATGTGATAAGAGGGGATTAGCCCATTGTGTAAAAACATGGATAGTGGCCTAGGTGCGGCTAATCAAATAAAATCGAAAATTGAAAATTGCGCAAAAGGTGGATCAGCGCAACACCAGGCCGCCTCCGAATGGCCTCCATCAGAGATGCGCTGAGCCCCCCCAGGAACTACAAACGCACCTTGAACCCAAACAGAAGCTCTGCATATACACTAAAAGCATGGCTGTTAAGTGGGAGCAGCTGACCAAAAACGAATTACATTAGTACATAGCCGCACCCAGGCTATGCATATACATAGGTTAGGATTTAGTTAATGTTAGGCTCCTCCCATGGAGGATTGACTTCTTCGCAGTGGGAGGGACAAGTACTTAATAGGTTGCATGCAAGCTGTTAATGGAAACCAACATCCTCCTCTAGTGGTAGACAGGTCATGTATATGCTCGGTGTGTATTCGACCCCACAAGTGGGGCTTGCACTCTTTTGCAGGTAGGCACTGGTCTGTTTTTAAGTAGCGCTGCTCATTTCCTTGCTATGTACTAATGTAATTCGTTTTTGGTCAGCTGCTCCCACTTAACAGCCATGCTTTTGGTGTATATGCAGAGCTTCTGTTTGGGTTCAAGGTGCGTTTGTAGTTCCTGGGGGGGCTCAGCGCATCTCTGATGGAGGCCATTCGGAGGCGGCCTGGTGTTGCGCTGATCCACCTTTTGCGCAATTTTCAATTACCTGATTTACATTGGATTGCATGACATTTTTTCACTCCGTTTAAGCGCTTGAACAATCCTTTCCGTCCGATTGCTAATTGGATCGACAAGTCAATTGTTCAGAAAACAAGTTATCTGGAGCACTGCTGCTTTTTTTTCTTCTTCTACAGACTAGCATGAGCCCTGACAGGACTTCCCTGAAGATTGCTATTGGAGCCAGACCCATCCCATCCACCTTCCCCTGGTCATGACACCCATTTTAATGGGAGAAAGGTGGAGGGGCAGTGTGATTTCTAGGGTTAGTGAGGGGAAGTTTGGCCATGTCCCCTTCTGGAGTCCTGATTTCGAGATGTGATGAGTGGCAGTTTGGCCAATGGCCAAACCACCTTCAGATGTCCTGATTTTGAGGGGTGATGAGTGGCCAGCGGTGTAGCTAAGGAGCTGTGGCCCCAGATGCAAGATTTACAATGGGGCCCCCAAGCACTCTATACATAGCAATTGACACGGCGCACCAAAACCTGCCAATGGCAACTACAGTGTCAGAGGTGCAAGAAGAGGATGGGGAACAGTGCAATCATGATTACTACCATTCCAAGCATCTATAGAAGTGATTATTATGAGCACAGGACTAATAGAGAGGTAATATTGTAGTTTAACTCTTGTGGGCTTTACTCTGGGGCAGCACGGTGGCATAGTGGTTAACGCTCTTGCCTTGCAACGCTCGATTTCCGGTTTGAATCCCAGCAAGGTCAACATCTGCAAGGAGTTTGTATGTTCTCCCCATGTCTGCGTGAGTTTCCTCCGGGCACTCCGGTTTCCTCCCACATTCCAAAAACATACATATAAGTTCATTGGCTTCCCCCTAAATTGGCCCTAGACTATGATACATGCACTACACGATACATGCATAGACATATGACTATGGTAGAAACTAGATTGTGAGCCCCTCTGAGGGACAGTTAGTGACAAGACAGTATATACTCTGTGCAGCGCTGCGTAATATGTTGGCGCTATATAAATACCTAATATTGTAGTTGAGCGAGGGCCCTTCAGGGCCCCGATGCGGTCGCTACCTCTGCACCCCCTATTGCTACGCCCCTGTGAGTGGCAGTTTGGCCATGCCCCCTTCAGATGTCATCATTTCGAGAGATGGTGAGTGGCAGTTTGGCCATATCACCTTCGGATGTCCTGATTTTGAGGGGTGATGAGTGGCAGTTCGGCCATGACCCTTCAGATGTCCTGATTTTGAGGGGTGATGAGTGGCAGTTCGGCCATGCCCCCTTCAGATGTCCTGATTTTGAGGGGTGATGAGTGGCAGTTCGGCCATGCCCCCTTCAGATGTCCTGATTTTGAGGGGTGATGAGTGGCAGTTCGGCCATGCCCCCTTCAGATGTCCTGATTTTGAGGGGTGATGAGTGGCAGTTCGGCCATGCCCCCTTCAGATGTCCTGATTTTGAGGGGTGATGAGTGGCAGTTCGGCCATGCCCCCTTCAGATGTCCTGATTTTGAGAGGTGGTGAGTGGCAGTTTGGCCATGCCCCCTTCAGATGTCCTGATTTTGAGGGGTGATGAGTGGCAGTTCGGCCATGACCCTTCAGATGTCCTGATTTTGAGGGGTGATGAGTGGCAGTTCGGCCATGCCCCCTTCAGATGTCCTGATTTTGAGGGGTGATGAGTGGCAGTTCGGCCATGCCCCCTTCAGATGTCCTGATTTTGAGGGGTGATGAGTGGCAGTTCGGCCATGCCCCCTTCAGATGTCCTGATTTTGAGAGGTGGTGAGTGGCAGTTTGGCCATGCCCCCTTCTGGATACTTGAATTGGAGCAGGGCAGTTCAGCCACACCCTCCTCCTAGAAGGCAACTGCCTGTGCAGAAAAAAAAGACAGCAGCAGTGCCTTGTGATCAGAGTGCTAAAATTAAGATATTAGAGCTTTTTTTTCTCATGACTGGGATAATTCACATAATAGCATTATTGGGGTGGAGTGAATAGGGCAGTGAGAAAATGTGGTGGTTAACAGGGGCTTTTAATGTCAGACCAGGGGCGTAGCAATAGGGGTTGCAGAGGTAGCGACCGCATCGGGGCTCTTGGGCCATAGGGGCCCTCCTTCAAGCAAAATATTCGCTCTTTATTGGCCCTGTGTTGATAATAATCACTTCTATAGATGCTTAAAATAGTAGTAATCATTAACAACCTGCTTCCCATCCCCTACTTGCACCTCTGACACTGTGGAAATCCTTGGCAGGTTTTGTTGCGCCGTATCAATTGTTATGTATAGAGTGCTTGGGGGGGGCCCCATGTAAAACTTGCATCGGGGCCCATAGCTCCTTAGCTACGCCACTGTGTCAGACGAACACTGCAAGGCCACAGTGTTAGCCACTAACTCATTGGGCCAACCCCTGGTAAAGACTATTCCTTCCTCTTCTACTGTATGCTATGGTCTTTGTCTTGTTCCTAACTGCGCTGCCTCTAATCCTGCTTCCTCTTTCTACACTCTTGGCTCACATATAATTAGCTGAGAGTGCTGAACCCAGAGAGGTGGTGAGAGGTGCAGAAGGTGCTGTAAGAGCCTGGACCGGCCATAAATCATGCTGAGGGGTGACAGTGTGTGCTAAAATATTGTGTTCAATAAAGAGATGAGCCTAACCCTCTGATGCCACCTGACCCTCACTAATTGACCTCGGCCCGGGACTGCGATTAATCATTGTGACACTGGAGGTGGGAGGGGGGGCAGAGGGAGCCCTACTGCACTATATAAAACAAGATATAAAAATATATGATCGGTATGTATACAATGAAAACCCATGTAGCAGAAACCCTAAACCACTTGTCAGCCAAGCAACAAACTCAACAACAGAACAATATATGTTTTAAAATTATTTTGTTCTGTATTGTCTCCTTCTGTTACTCTATGTTGGTATGCACTTAGTATTAGTGTTAGTACGGGTGAAACTCGAAAAATTAGAATATTGTGCAAAAGTCTATTTATTTCAGTCATTCTCCTCAAAAGGTATAAAATAGGAACCCTTTGCAGGTGTTTTGGATGAATTAGCTGATTAGAGTGTGACACTTTGTGCCTAGAATATTGAACCTTTTCACAACATTCTAATGGTCTGAGATTTTGATTTGGGGTTTTTCCTAATCTATTATTATTATTATTATTTATTGTATTTATAAAACGGCAACATATTACACAGGGCTGGACAATAAATATATACAATGATACAAGAATGACAGACGTAACAAGGTTATACAACACAGAACAAAGTTATACAAGGCAAACGGTACAGGATACATGATCATGCAATTATGGGTTGGTCCAGTAATACAAGTACAGGCTGTCATAGGAAAGGAGCACACAATCATGTAGACTACACTAGGGAAGGGAGGACCCTGCCAGAGGCTTATAATCTATAAGCCGTAATCATCAATACTATTACAAATAAAATAAGATGAATTATGGAAATAAATTATTATTATTATTGACTTATAAAGCACCAACATATTCCATGGTGCTGTGCAAAGTAGGCAAACAAACAAGGGTACTGTAACGATCGGTGTAACACAGAGAGGATCTGATTACCGGTGATCTGCAGTATCACCGAGAATACAGATATATACCCGATTATTGATGATCTGCAATATCACCGATAATCAGATATATCTCTAACCTCTGGACACCTGAGTAATATGAGTGTTTGGTGCAACAGTAATACTTTGAGGAGGGTCCCCGTAAAGGGGATACAAGGCAGTATGGGATACTGCCTGAAGGACAGGCTCCTTCCTCGGCCTGAGGCTCCCAAAGGGGGGGAGTCAGGCTGAGTGAAGGAAGGACCAGAGTGTGAGTGACACCAAGGGTGGGGTGTCACTGACAGATCTGTGAACTATCTCTAAACAGAGGAGATAGTTCTCGAGGTCGGACTAGCCAGGTCGGCAACAGACAGACAGATAAGGTACAAAGACAGAAGGCTGATTCGGTATCCAAGACAGGCAGGGTTTGGCAACGTGATATCAGATATGCGTGGTACCGAATCAGAAAGCAGAGGAATGGTCAGGAAAAGGGGAAAAAACAAAGAGCGCTCTCTGGTGCATTAACCTTTTAATCACTCTCTTCACGCACAAGTATAAAAAAACGTACAATGTATCACTT
The DNA here is from genome assembly GCF_040937935.1 of Hyperolius riggenbachi. NCBI lineage: Eukaryota > Metazoa > Chordata > Amphibia > Anura > Hyperoliidae > Hyperolius > Hyperolius riggenbachi. The sequence continues at coordinate 104,703,383 of NC_090648.1, forward strand.
TAAAAATTGCATATCACACTTTACGTGTACATCTCAGCTCCTTCTCGTCCTCTCCAACTCCACTCGATGCGCATCCACACTGTGGCCAGTAGTGAGGGGGACCCCGAAGGAGTCTAGCGCCAGCGGGTGCAGGGACGCGGAAGGAAACGGGTCCCTGCACCCGCTGGCGCTAGACTCCTTCGGGGTCCCCCTCACTACTGGCCACAGTGTGGATGCGCATCGAGTGGAGTTGGAGAGGACGAGAAGGAGCTGAGATGTACACGTAAAGTGTGATATGCAATTTTTAAAGTGATACATTGTACGTTTTTTTATACTTGTGCGTGAAGAGAGTGATTAAAAGTTTAATGCACCAGAGAGCGCTCTTTGTTTTTTCCCCTTTTCCATTTCTGTTTTCTACAGTGAATTGCTTTAATCCCAGAGCAAGATAAGAGCTGCACTCTGGTGGGACCTTACATTGTGTTTGTCAAAGACAGTTTACAAGATTAGGAGCGCAGTGGAGTTGGCATTTTAAACTTCTTCTTTGTATGAATGGTCAGGAAAGCAGAAGGTCATAACAGATAATATACAATGCCTAGTCTCGGTGTGAGCTCCGTGATCATCAACACCCTGGAACTAGTCTGAAGAATAACAGAATGATCATAAAAGTCCCTAATCTGGGTGTGAGATCCGTGATCATCAACACCCTGGAACTAGTCTGACGTATAACAGGTTGGTAACACAAGTCCCTAATCTGGGTATGAGCTCCTGGATCATCAACACCCTGGAACTAGTCTGAAGTATAACAGAGATATAACACAAGTCCCTAATCTGGGTGTGAGGTCCGTGATCATCAACACCCTGGAACTAGTCTGAAGTATAACAGAGATATAACACAAGTCCCTAATCTGGGTGTGAGGTCCGTGATCATCAACACCCTGGAACTAGTCTGAAGTATAACAGAGATATAACACAAGTCCCTAATCTGGGTGTGAGGTCCGTGATCATCAACACCCTGGAACTAGTCTGAAGTATAACAGAGATATAGCACAGAATCCAGAAACAAAAGGTCTGAGTGCTTCCACGTAGTGATCGCAACGGCAGACAACCAGAGAATGACCAGCACCCAGTATATATAGCAAAGCGCTCTCCAGCGCCTCCCCTAAGTGCTGGACCAATGGGAACTGGTTGAATCGTCAGCTGACCGGCTTGGTCAGCTGACTCCCTTCTGGCTGTCATAAAAGTTCTGCCTCTCTGCGGTCTTTCTGAACCTGTGTGGACTATCAGTCCCAGCCACACCAGACATGTGTTGCAAATCACCTGCCGTGCTGGACGCGGAATCCGCCGCACCGCTATCACGGCATGCGGCGGTCCCTTCGCGTTCGGCCATCTTACTGGATGTAGGCCTATGCGTGCAAACCGCCGCGTTGGACGTGGAATCAGCCGCCCCGTTCTGAGTACACGCGGCGGCTTTTCCGTGTTTCCTCACAGGTACATAATGATACATACAATGATATGTACATCAAATATGGACACTGGTACAAAATACAGAACTGCCTGGTTACGACAGATGGAACATGATGAATAAAATGTATAACAGAGCACAAGCTATGAAATGAACAACAAAATCCAAGACACATAAGGGTGAGAGAGCCCTGCCCTTGTGAGCTTACAATCTAAAGGAATGGGGGGGAAACCAGAAGTGGGGAGGTACGCTGTATACATACAGCCACAGTGCCTGTTTAGGTTATCTAGTAAGGAGTAAAACTTGAGCGTCTAATGAGGAATGGCCTAAGTTAGAGCATATGCTTGTCGGAAAAAGTGAGTTTTGAGGGAGCATTTAAAAATTTCAAAGGTTTGGAGAGTGATGGATGTGCTGTCGAAGGGCATTCCAGAGGAGGGGTGAGGCAAGTGAGAAGTCTGGTATACATGAATGCGGCGAGGAAATTATAGAGGAGGACAAAAGAAGCTCCTGTGCCGAAATGAGATTGCAGTTGGGTTGGTATCTGGAAACTAGTGAAGAGATGTATGGGGGAGAGAGATTGTAGGTTAGGGTAAAGAGTTGAAAATGGATCCTCTGGTTAATTGGTAGCCAATGAAGAGCTTGACAGAGAGGAGCAGCAGAGGAAGAGCGAGAAGAGAGATGGATGAAACCAGCAGACAAGTTCAGTACAGATTGGAGGGGTACCTGACGGTTCATTGGTAGTCCACCAAGCAATATATTACAATAGTCCAAGCGAGAGATAATGAGAGCATAAATGAACTTTTGGACAATATTCTAATTTTTTGAGTTTCACCTGTATACTTATATTCAAGTGTGATCAAAGTGTTAGACCCCTGATCAATAATACAATGGACTTGCATATGTTGCATTCCTGATTTTTATGTAATTTTTCAATATCAGAATGTCGGTGGCCCGGGGTCCCCTCCAGTGCAAGTTGCCTACTGCGCTCCAGCTTGCAGCTCATGGAGTCGCGCTGACGTCATCCAGACTGTAGTGCGCCGATGCAGCAGTTCTGCGTCTGCGCAGTACAGTCCAGATGGGGAGGTCGGCATCTGCACCGGAGGGGACCGGGAGCCACCGGAGCTGCCGCGAGGGCACAGGACGGCTGCCAGGGGATGGAGGAAGCCCCAGGTAAGTAGATTTTTGCTTTTTAATCACCCCAGACCTTCTCCTTAAGGCTTGTACACACGTAGCAACAATCTGTCCAACTATCTTCCAAACTTGTCTATTGGAAGATAAGTTGGGCTTGTGTGTACAGCTGACAAACAACCAGATGACCAATTGATAACAGGTTGTTTGCCAGATCCAACCGGTGGATCAATCTGCCCAACTATCATGCAGGTTGGCACGTGTGTACAAGTCTTTTGAACAACTTTGTTGTTTTTGAATGCGGACATGTTGTGCAGTTTGTCATTTAGCTTGCACATATGGGGCTTAATTCACAAAAGCATAACTGATAGCACAGACGTGCTATGCAGTTACCACGCGATGTGACGCGCGCAAAGGTTTGCAAGCATAAAGGCTTATGCCCGCGTGCTAAACAAAGGTTTGATTGCACGCAAACCTTCGTTAGCACGCAGTGCGTAAGCCTTTACAAGAGCAAACCTTCGCGCGCGCTACATCGCGTGGTAACTGCAAAGCACGGCCGTGCTATCAGTTATCATGTTTTTGTGAATTAAGCCCCTAGTATTGAAGTAAGTTGGTTGTTCAGTTGGTTGGCATGTGTGTACATACTTTTCAGGTACACAACTTGTTGTGTGGTTGGTCATGTTGTGCGGTTGATTGTGCATTAAATTGGACATGTGTATGAGCCTGTTTCAACCTCTGCATCTCCTATTGCTACACCACTACCCTTAGCAGCTTTAAATCCCTCTACTAGATTACTGACAGTACCGGCCGGGTCCAGTGCCCAATGGTGATGAGCTAGAATTTTTTCATAGTAGTAATTTGGCAACAAAAATTTCCAGTTAAGATGTGAATTGTTGTGCGCAATTTCAAACTAGGGGTAGCAGGCCCCTATAGCCCATGTAATCACCCCTTTATTGTCACACCACTGCATCAAAGATAGCAAAATAAGGAGGAAAAGGGACATAGGGATATGGTTCCAAAAAAGGGATCATAGGATCATATAAGTACGTATGATGCTAGATAACCCCGAAGAATGATAATGACACAGTACCACTCAGTGTGGGCTCCTTTCCTAATTATAACAGTCAGATCCCCACATGTCAGTAAATCTGCACTGTAGGATCACATTGTGACAATCTATGCTAGATCAGTGAACACTAGCACAGTTTGACCCCAGTCTGCGCCGGACATTGCCTAGAATGCCAGGACTGTGTGTTCTGTCCTGCTAGCTGGCACTTGGGAAAGGATAATGCGCAGAGTAAGTGATCTATTAGCAAGCAGTGGGATGAGTGGGTAGGTGGGTGTATCTGTAGACTATATGTGGTGTTATGGGGCAGATGTCCCCTGCCCCCCCTGGGACTTCCCTCCTCTGCACACACTCCAGGTGTGCTGTGCTTGCCATCTGTCCACATTTATCACAACACACTTTCTAGCACAGAAAGAAAAATCACTGCCGCACAGACATTAGGAGGAGATTGTGGGGTAACTGCTGCTGCGGAGAACGAGTGTCATCACACATAAGTGCTGCAGAGAGTGGGGCTCAGCCTGTATGGGAACGCACACTCCATCTTGTTTACCTAGTGTGAAACATCAGTCTCTACTGAAAGCAAGAACAGCTGGCCAAGATAAAAATATGACAGATATATATGAAGGCGTACCAGACAGAGGAAGCGTTACAAGGCAAGCTCACTCCTACATTATTTAGAATACAGACTGTTATTGTTACACTGCAATCACTGCATGATAATACAACACAAGCACAATGCAAAGCCTGTACTATGGCCAGGTCTCCTCACACGTGGATACATTTCCAGGATACAGGGTAGGGGCAAAACTACAGGGGAGCCGCCCATGTGACCACAGAGGGGCCCAGAGCTGAGTGGTGCCCCAACTACCAACCTTCCCTTCCTCCAATACAGGGGATTATACTATAGATCAGGTGTTTTTGTGGCTACACTTGTTATGGGGATGAAGATCATGATGGTCACACTTGTTTTATGACCCCTGTGAGATGGGCCCCCAGTTTGACACCAATTTTCTTTGTACTTGTCTTAGGGGCTCTGCATCTGACAGAGGTGACCTGGGTTCAAATGTCAGCTCTTCCTGTTCAGTAATCCAGCACCTATTCAGTAAGGAGACCTTGGGTAAGACTCCCTAACTCTGCTACAGCTGCTCTGCCTACTGAGCAGAAATGGATTAAGATGTATTGAAGCCCTTGGTAATGTAGTAGATATGAAACCTCCTTGTGGTCCTTTTGGTAAGCTGGAGTAAAGAGGGGTCAAAGAAGATGGCAGATGGGCCCCTTGACACCCACTAGGCCCCAAGCACTTGCCTAGGTTGCCTGGTGGATGATCCTGCTCTGCTTGCGTGTGCCCTAGTGGCTGCAGCTCTGGGGCTTTGAGTCTGCCAGGAGGAAAGCGCGATATAAGTCTTATTTGTCTTGTCTTATCCTGTCTAGTTTTAATAAATGTGGTCCACTAGTCTTTATGGAGTTATATTGCTGGGCTGCTGGCTTCATGATGTAATGGATAGAATGTACCTGTAGCTTAAAGGGAACCCGAGGTGAGAGGGCTATGGAGGCTGCCATTTTTATTTCATTGTAAACAATGCCAGTTGCCTGGCTGGCAGCCCTGTTGATTTTCTGACATAAGTAGTGTCTGATTCAAAACCCTGGAACAAGCATATGGCTAATCCAGTAAAACTTGAGTCAGCTGAGTCAGAGTACCTAATCTACTGCATGCTTGTTCAGGGTCTATGGTTAAAAGTATTAGAGACACAGGATCAGGACTGCCAGGGAACTGGTATTGTTTAAAAGGAAATAATTTTGGCAGACTCCATATCCCTTTTACCTCGGGTTCCCTTTAAAGTGTAACTGTCTGGCATAAAATCAAAAATCAATTGTTTATTTTTATCTGGTAAACAAGTAACAAGGATGCTAACCAGGCAATCCATATGTTAAAAATCACTCTTTTTTTTCTTCTCTATAAAACATCATTCCCCAGTTTCCCTGGCTCTTATTTGGTACATCTGCTACACAAAGGAAGTTACAGGGCATGCTGGGGTTTCTTTTTTCTTCTTTACTTTTCCCTCAGACTTAACTAATGCAGCCTGATTGTCTGAAGTCTCTTTCACTCCTGTTTTCCCCTCCCAGGTTCCCACACCTATGTTCCTCTCTGATTGGCCAATATTTCTCAATGCACTTTCTACTGCAGACCTGGGTGGGAGTGTCTGAAGACTGGGAAGGGGTCGGGCAATTATACACAGACAGAGTAAGCGAGGAAATGATGTCAGGATTGGCTTCAAGATAGACACAGACAAAGTGGAAAATCCTAAGAAGGATTTAGTATAGAAAAACCACTAAAATCAAAATGTGGACAGTGCAATACATATGTTATGTAAGTAGAGCAAGTATTTATCTACTTATATATGTGTATGTGTGTGTGTGTGTGTGTGGGGGGGGGGGGTTCTGAGATAGTATGGCTGACAGCTTCACTTTAAGTATGGAGGAAAAGAAGGTCACAAAGTGTGCTATAACACCTATTCAGCTAGCAGTCTGTTTACATCTATATTGGAGCCCTTGATTATCATAACAATGGCAAGTTGATTAGCATAACAACAGTGCAGCAGGTGCTATTAATGTGCTAATTAAGCTCATAATTCTTTTAGATTTGTTCTGTATACTACCTGGCAATTGGTTTTTGGTTTCAGCAGAACTTATGTAGACTGTGAATTGTGATCTCTGCATTAACGGGGTAATTATGATATGTGGAACCAGGACAATTATTATTGCATTTTTTTGAGAATATGCAGCTTAATGCACAATCATTTCCAAAAGAAAAGCGTAGCTTTGATTTACCAGAGCTGGACAATTTCCAACTTTACGGGCATCAACTCCTTCTCAGACACTTCCTTTGTTCGAGCCATGATACACATCCACAAACAGGCTCGGACTGGGCCACTATGGAGATGGTAGAACCCCCGGTGGGCCCTCTTGTATTTTAAAAATAGTGACGGGGGCCTCCCTCTTTCATCTTGGGCTCCCCTTCCGTGTTCCTTCTCCAGAATTTAGTGCTGCGGCAGCGGGCAAGTGGGTGGAGAGCACTCACCTCTTCCTGGTTTCCAAAACTCTGCATGTCATTTGTCTTCCTGCTCCTCTGTCTCCAATGTCGATCACTGTACTTCCTGATAAGCATATGTGAGTAGGGGGGGTGGGTTCCATGCTGATACTTTCCTGGTGGGCCCTTAGCATCCCAGTCCGAACCTGTCCACAAATGAGTTGATCAGACTTTGGTGAATATATTAGGCACCAAGCTGAGTGAAGTTCTTGAAGGTGATATGTTGGGCGAAGAAAAATGGGCAATGGTAAGGATCTCAACCACTTTGACCACATCTTAAATCTGACCTCCAGTGTAAAAATAAAATCCACAGCACAGGCAACAGAAGTTATTCTGTTGAGTAGCAGGAAAAGATGTCTAAAAACTGACCACTTGTGCCAGAAAAAATTGAGGTTTTGTTGGTTAGCCATGCCCCCTTTCTGAAAAAATGCCATGGCAGTTCCCTGCCTTTGCAAACACTGTTAAAAGATTGTGTCCTCTGTGGGTGGGAGTGTGGCCCGAGGTGTACAGTACACTCCTTCTACCTGTAGTGAAGAGAGAAGTAGTGCAGTGCCAGCCACACTATGCTGCCATGCCACAGTGTGCTGCATTTCAGAGCTGCCACAACGCTTCCCTGCTGCTTAATGAAGTATTCAGCCATTGCTGCCAGGGGGGGGGAGGGGATCGGGTGATCGGGGCCAGTGATAGTAAGTGTCATTCTGGCTTTTGTTCACTTTGGAATCTACAGTATACAGTGGTTAGTAGCTTCCAAAAGTGGTCCACAGAAAGATGACCCCAGTTCCCAAAGCACATGAAGAGTAAAATCTAGCTTGTGTTGGCCAATATCACAGGAATTATTCTTTAACAAACACTGGTCATGAGAGAAAGACACTGAACATAGCACAGCTTGTAGCTGCCAAAGCTCCATTACTGACCCCTGTCCTCCATCAAAAGTACCTACAATGGACACATGAGTGGCAGAACTAGACTATGGAATAATGAAAGAAAGAGGCCTGGCCTGAAGAACCATGTTTTCTTTGGCCTCTAAGTTCCCCAGTTCTCAGTAAACTTCAGCATCTGTGGGATGTGCTTGAAGAATACGGTAAGTCCTATCCATTAATAAGAAAACTTCAATTTTACCTCTTCTTTTTACATTGGAAAGTTTAGCACAGGGTTGTATTACCCTACTTCTGAGGCCTGCCAGACCCACAGAAATGTCCTGCAGAGAAGGACTGATGTAATTATTTTATTGCACACATTAGCAGAGAGCGAACAAAAGCTTTCATCTGCATGGGGGGACAAGGGACAATGTTCTTCAAAGAGTTTAGAGAAGTCACAGATGCTATCTTCACACCTTTCCCTGGATAAATAATGGGCTGCTAGAAGGGAACAAGGCAGCTCCTATAGCTTTTACAAACCAGGAGAAAAAAAGTGGCGCTTGGTTCCGTTTGAAGGATCTTCTGTTTTGGTAGCAGAAGAGGGACCTAGGCAATATTAAGGGGTGATTTTTAATCTTTTGGCTAATCAGTGTATTACTTCTCTTATGGCTTGGTGAAAGGCCGCTGATCTTTAATGATGGGCATAATGCAATGAAAGAAACCAGAAATAGTCCACCTCTTGCTATTTTTAAACAAAGCTAGATCATTTATATATAAAAACAAATTTTCTTTTCCCATAAGCATTGTCCATTAACATTCTTGTCCCTCGAGGGACTGCTGGCCTCAGAGGAAATGCAGCTATTTTCAGCCACTCGCTTCTTCCATTAAGCACAATGATGTTGTCAGTTCTCTGGCTCTGAAGACTGGGAGAGCCAATATGGAAGCCAACTGCAGGCCTGAAGCACTCGCATGGTGAATGGGAATTGGAAGCGAGTTACTAGCAGACTCCCATTAACCATGGAACTGGATGCCAATTTTAGATGGGAATTGTATTTAAAAGGCCACAGCTGATGATGGTAGGAAACTTATGAAGAAATGATAGGTGGGACCGTTTCTGATGAGTTACCAGATACAGACTGCTGGTTCTGATCTTTACCTTCTGAATGTTAAAAGGAGAACCCCAGTGAGCTGTTATAATACCCATACGCATGCATGTAATTATCGCGCCAGGAAATTTGGGCACAGGGCAAAGCCAAAAAATGGCTCACCCTTTTCCTGCAAAAGTCCTGGGGGTATAAATTATTATTCCCCCTCCAGGCCACGGTGGACTTAGGGGTAAGGCGTAATTGCTGGCGGACGCTATTACTGGTGGCTGAATTACGCTGTTTTTATAGTAATTTGGGCACCTTTAAATGAAGAATTTTTCAGGGGCCCAGAGCCCCTCTTAAAAAGTGTACCTGAAAGGGAAAAAGTGCCCCAAATTGTTACTTACCTCAGTAGAGACAAGCCTCTCCATCCTCCAGTGCCTTCCCCCATCCCACTCGCCTCCGCCCAGTGCTGGGATCCCTGGAACCTCGTCAACAAGGATTTTGTCAAGCGGTGTGTTCAGCCATGCTCCCATCCGTGATGCTGCCATGGCCACAATCTTGCAGTCCCGCCTGTTCATGGATGCGAACGAGCTGTGAACTTCTAGAAAGTCCAGCACTGGATCGGTGAAGGTGAGAGGGATGGGGAAAGTCTCTGTAGGTAAGTATCAGACTTTTTGTCCTGTGGATCTCACAGGTTTGCTTTAACATTAACCTACACAAAATGCAATTACCATGTATACACTTTAGCTCTACCTCTGTGGCTACACAGCACAGAGCCGGATTAAGGCTAAATGGGGCCCCAAGCAAAGTAACTGATTTGGGCCCCCCATCATGTCATAATAGAATCAGAAGATGCAGCTGCACAGCAACATGCCGCACACACCGGGGCAGCCGAGCTACTGGTTGCTATGGGCAACAGCCCGCTTTCCTCTGTGGGTGCACAATGCAGGGAATAGCAGCGGCAAAATGCAGAGTGAGAGATGAATGGCTGGGACATTTGCACTCAGGGGCTGGGGCACCCCTGTGAAGAGGGCGCCAGATATCACAGCAGCAGCACTTTCCCCCTGCATCTCCAGCCTGGCAATAGCAGAAAGCTCTGGACACCGCCAAACCGGAAGCCGTTCCCCAGACAGAATTACATAACCACCCCCACCACTGAACAACCGATTTCCTCCCAAACTAGACAGCCGCCATGCAGCCTCCATCCCAGTGAATACGATAGTCCAGCAGAGAAGGCAGCCGCAGCGGGGGAGAATGACAGCACCAGATGACTCACATTCACCTATTGCGATCCAAGCAATAGAGGTCCCATCATCCGGAGCCCATCTGTCTCCTCTAGAGTGCTGCCGCTCTGTTACTACTACTATTACTACTTCCTACTTCCTGTCTGATTTGAGAATCAGGATGTTCAGAGCGAGTGGCTGCACTGTAGAAGAGACAGATGGGTTTCAGATGATGGGATCTCTATCGCTTGGATCATGGATAGGTGAGTGAGCGTTTGCCAACTGCTGCTAATCATTCTTGCTGCAGCTGTGGTTCTCTGTGGGAAGGGAGGGCGGAGTGGGCAGCGGCAGAGCGCACAGTAGCAGGAGGGGGACCTAGGAGAGCCTGGCTCTGAAGACAATCACGGGATCATTTGAAAAGACAAGACAAATAACATTTATATCTCGCTTTTCTCCTGGCGGACTCAAAGCGCCAGAGCTTCAGCCACTAGGATGCGCCCTATAGGCAGTAGCAGTGTTAGAGAGACTTGCCTAAGGTCTCCTACTGAATAGGTGCTGGCTTACTGAACAGGCAGAGCCGAGATTTGAACCCTGGTCTCCTGTGTCAGAGGCAGAGCCCTTAAAGGGACTCTGAGCAGTGCCTGTGGGTATGCCTTTAAGCATACCCACAACTAATTAATTACATCTTCACACCTACCAGCATAATGTTTGTAATTATATCCCCCTGGGTTCCTTATATTTCATTGCATTGTGCTGAATCGAGCTGCCGACTTTGTAGAAAAGTCATCCTGTGGCTGCGATTTCTATCGCGAAAATAGCAAAAACTAAAAGGCATAGGGCAGCCATTTATATATCGTTGGAAAGAGGAGAAAGAGAGCTTTAAAATGATATGCATCTTTCCATAGTTACTGCACTGCTCAGAGTCCCTTTAACCATTATACCTTCCAGCCACCGCTGACTGGATGGCGAGGGCTGGTTTATGTGCTGATGGGGCCCCTTTGTCTCTGAATGGGGCCCCAAGCAACTGCTTTTGTTGCCTGGTTGATAATCCGGCCCTGACACAGCACCCCTGAAAAGAAGCCGTGAACGCTGGAACCTTCACACACACACACACACACACACACACACACACACACACACACACACACACACACACACACACACACACACACTGTACACATACACACACACACTGTACACACACTGTACACACACACACACACACACACTGTACAAACACTGTACACACACACACACACACACTGTACACATACACACACACACACTGTACAAACACTGTACACATACACACACACACTGTACACACACTGTACACACACACACACACTGTACAAACACTGTACACACACACACACACTGCACACATACTACACACACACTGCACACACACTACACACATACTACACACACACTACACACACACACTGTACACACACTGTATACACACTGTACACACAACAAGATTTAGGAGAGTTTGTTGGTCATTTTCATTACTGCACACACAGTACAGTAGCATTATGGGAGATCTATATGTATATTAACCCTTTTACTCCAGGGGCATGTGTTGCCACACTGACACTGTGCAGCACATATAGACCTAGCTCTCAGAAGCGCACACATAGGTTAACTCCGGAATAAGTTTTCTGTCTTCGGAGCCGAGGCTTGGCCTGTGACTGTGACCTAAATGTCACAGTGAGTGACATTGCAATGCCATTGTGTCATGGTGCTGAGGGAGTACCCCCTGCACCAAGCTAATCACACACCCCGTGTTAAGGATTCAGGGGACACAGACTCACTAATCAGACAGCTAATGAACTGGGGGATCCCAAGGGCTCTCGTCACATCTGTAAGGGACAGAGGGCAACATTACCATGTCCCCAGCACAAGACCTCAACCTCCTCTTCACTCTCTCTGTAGGAAATTGCTATTGAGGAAATGTCTGCTCTTCCTACAAATAATAGATTTTACAATCAGTTGTGATCTGTGCTGTGTAACTTTTACAACCACGTTAGGGATTTTCGCCGGTCCAATGCGCTGGTCAGTGTAATTGGCGATCCTGAAAAATGTATGTGATTGCTATTAATTTCATATTTTACTGCTAGACACAGCCAGTGCTGCGGACAGCGTTGTGATTAGAACACAGATACCATAGCTCCCAACTGTCCCTTTTTCGGAGGGACAGTCCCTCTTTGGGAACCCTGTCCCTCTGTCCCTCTTTTTCCCTCATCTGCCTCTCTTTCATGACTGATGTACAGATCGGTGTAAATATATGTATTTTTTTTTACTGAAAATGTGTTTAACTGGCTCCAAAGTTTATTCCTACCCTTTAAATTGATATATTTCTTATTTTCAAATGTTAATATGAATAAAAATGAACCAGGATAGAAAACCAGTTGGTTTGAATTATTAAACAACATATTTTTTCTTTTAGAATCATTATAGTATGCGTGACTACTGTATATTATTTATATAGAGGCGCATGGCATAGTACCAGATCTGTTTTTGTATATGCTCCATCTTATTGCCTGAGGAAGCGGGTCTCTCCCACGAAACGTGTTGTATTTTACTGGAGTATGTAAATAATTTATTTTGCTGAAAATTGATCGGCATTTTCTTGCGTCTGCCTGGAGGAGGTAAGTCCACCACTACCTCTCCACTTCTAAACGTTTTAGATCTTTTTATCCTTCTGGCGCCTCTGTATCCACACTATATTATTTATGTTATTTCTATCATTTAACCACTTTACCCCCGCCCGTACGAATTTCTCCGTCCCTTTTTCCATCCTTTAACCCCCAGGGACGGAGAAATCCGTACTTTCCGCGCTCCCGCCGCTGCCCCCGCTCCCGCTCGCTCTAGCGCGCACTCCTGCGGGTAAACACGCCGCCCGCCGCTTGCCCGGAGATCAATGAACAGGAAAATCCATTCCCGTTCATTGATCTAAGCCCCGCAATGATCCGCTGCTTTTCCGCTAAGCAGCGCGATCATTGTGAAAAAAAAAACCTTACCCAGCCTCCTAGTACTTCCTCCAAGCACCCGGAAGGACGCTTGGAGGTCGCATTAAACAAAAAGTTACTGTTGCCATCTTGTGGCCAAATAGTAAAACTACACCCTAAACATTTTTCACATACAAATAAATTACTTATACACAAAAATTTAACACATTACCTCCCACACTCCCCATTTTTATTTTTTTTTGTAATTAAAAAAAAACTAAAAAATTTACAATTAAAAAAAATACATAAATAGTTACCTTAGGGACTGAACTCTTTAAATATTTATGTCAGGAGGGTACAACACTGTTACTTTATAAACTATGGGCTTGTAATTAGGGATGGACGCAAAACTGAAAAAATGCACCTTTATTTCCAAATAAAATATTGGCGCCAAACATTGTGATAGAGACATCATTTAAACGGTTTTATAACTGGGACAAAAGGGCAAATAAATTTCATGGGTTTTAATTACAGTAGCATGCATTATTTAAAAACTATAATGGCCGAAAACTGAAAAATAATTAATTTTTTCCCACATTTTTCCTATTTTCTCATTAAAACACATTTAGAATAAAATAATTCTTGGCATAATGTCCCACCTAAAGAAAGCCTAATTGGTGGCGGAAAAAACAAAATATAGTTCATTTCATTGTGATAAGTAATGATAAAGTTATAGACGAATGAATGGAAGGAGCGCTGAAAGGTGAAAATTGCTCTGGTGCTCAGGGGGTAAAACCCCTCAGTTGGGAAGTGGTTAAATTGATATACGGTATTTCTTATTATAAAATGTTAAAATGAAGGAGGCCGAATGATGATAGAGAGGACCAGCAGGGTCTGCATTATAAATAGGGCTACTCATTTGGATTTCACGGAATTGAAAGTTCTGCGTTTCTGATCCGAGATCTAATTTTTTTGCAGAAAGATTTCTGTGGAAATACCGCATTACCGCAGTTTGGTAATTTTAGCCCAATGACAGAACAAAGAAGCTGTGGACTAATAGGAGAACGCAGAGTCAACTCAGAAGTATTTGGCAAGTCAGAGAATGCAAAAAATGACCAAAAAAAAACCTACAACGAAATCCGAACTAGGAAATTACCACAACGCTGTAATTTTAGCCCAATCCCAGAACTCGGAAGCAATAGACCAATCAGAGAATGCTGAGTCAACTCAGAAATATTTGAGGAATCAGAGAATGCAGAAAATGACCAAAAAACCCCCAACTACTTGGAAATCCAAACTCAGAAACCGATTGGTAATCCACAGAATCGGCACTGGTGGAAATCGGACCACCTCTAATTATAAAACTGTATCTTTTGTTTCTGAATTCATTCTGGTATGTGTGACTAGAGGTGTGTTGGGGGCATGATTAGAGGCGTGTCAGGGTGTGTCTTAAGTGTCCCTCTTTCTTATCTCAAGGTATGCATATTCAAATGCAAGTGGTGATGATTTTCAGTAAAAAGCATGAGTGCCTTGTCCCTCTTTCAGAGAGGAAGTCCCTATGTCACAAGAGGGGCAGACATTTTTGGTTTGATCCACTTCTGTAAATCTCAGTATACATTCGTCACAATAACAGGAAAGAATGTTATTTCGTAGCGTGAAGTGTTAATTTGCTAATGTATAAATATTTATAAGGACTATGTCAATCAAAATGCCATGGGCACCTATGGTAATTTGTGGCTATGAGGGGAAATTTGGGCACTGTAGGCAATAGGCATCCAATACAATAGCGGGTGCCAGAGCTGCCCGATAAAAACTGCACCTACAAATAGCCTGGTGCAATTAGCATGGGCACCTATGGTGGTGCTCAACCCTCCTTGGTGCCCTATATTTTACATGTATTGTGGCATTACGGCAGTGAATGTCTTGTAGATATCAGCAGATTTGTGGCGGGGGTGGGGTTAGGGTTAGCCATGTGTGTTCGGTCGGTTAGGAATCAGTGTTGTCAGTTAGGGTTAGGCTTCTGAGGGGTCGGTTAGGGTTAGGCATCATTGGGGAGTCAGTTAGGGTTAGGCATCGATGGGGCGTTGGTTAGGGTTAGGCATCCATGGGGAGGTTGGTTAGGGTTAAACATCAGTCGGTTAGTTAGGGTTAGTCACCAGTGAGGAGTTTGGTTAGGGTTAGGCATCAGTAGAGAACCAGCTTGTGTGAGAATAGGGTTGGGTTTAGTGTTAGTAAAATATCAGCAAAATTGATGATATTTTACTGTTGGAATTACCTCTGCCCAATAGCAAAATATCAGTAATTTTACCGATATTCTACTAGTGGCTATTCTCAGCACCTAAATTTCCCCGGTGCCCTTTTTGCACGTGCGCAGAATTAGCTTCAAACTGACATTCATGTCCCTACAGAAGAAGAGTGAGAAAGAAATCCATATGTAAGCAGCAAACACCTGGTTATGAAGGTCTCTTATTACTGAACTTATGCTATCTCTTAGTGTGAAGGTTTCAGGAAAGTGCAGGAAGATCTGGACACTTCTACAGTGTCAGTTTGTGAAATTGTTGATCATATTCATGACTTGTTTTTGCAGATTGACGAATCTTGGCTGAACAATTGCTGTGAGATATCCAGGGAGTGGGCTGTGTTTATAATTCACAAGCAGCTGGGTTTGCAGAGGCTGTCCGCCAACTGGGTGCCAAAATGTTTTAATGTTGATGAGAAACAAAATTTGTGTGTACACCATTAAGTTGACTTTGCAATATTTGAAGAGGCACACATATCAAACTGCCACTTGGTAAAATAGGAGCTTGGTGTTGCTGATAATTAGAATATTGGTAATGTTCTATTACCAATATTATACTATCGGCATACCTGACCCCTAACCCTCTCTCAATGCAAACCCTCATCTATACATTTAAAGGCACATACCCACAAGGTAACTTGTTGGGCAATTTTTCCTGTGACTAGCGGGTTTTTTTTAGGGGGAGGGGGGGCGAGTAGCAATCATTTCTGTGATTTCACCATGTGGGTACATGTGCACAAGTACGCAAACAATGTTTTGAGACATACGACCATCACGATGGACCTGACTCTGCATTGTAAGCATTCAAATATAATAATAAATATTTCTGCTGTAATACATCTTATCTCAGTCAGTATCAGGCCCGGCCCTAGACCTTTTGCCGCCTCAGGCAAGCTTTAAAGAAATTTCCGCCCCCCCCCCCCCCCCAGCCGTGGGTGTGGGGGGGGGGCGCCCGAGCTGGAGGGGATAGCGGGCAGGAAGGGGGTATTGGGCCTAGCGGTGGGGAGGGGGGTCGGACCCCCCCCCTCCCTCGCCTGGGTCCCCCATCCTCCGCTTGTTTCCAGCTTTAAAAAGTTACGTCGCTGGCTGCAGCTATAAGAGGCAACAGGCAGGGATCACTCACCTCTTCCTCGTTCCAGCCTATCCCCTCCAGCTCGGGCGGCCCCCCATACTCACGGACAGGTGGGTTCCGCCCCCCCAGAAGTACCACCTGAGGCAAAAGTTTCACCCCGCCTCATGGGCGGGCCGGCCCTGGTCAGTATGGCTATATTTAGTACATTGCTGATGAGAGGGAAGCTTGTTATCGCCCCTCCCACATCCCTGCTCCTCACTAATTGGCTGAGGGAAGTTCAGTGTGTCAGGAGGCTGAGAAGGGAAATACACCTCACCCCTTTGCAGAAGATGCTGAAGACAATCTATACTGTGTTTACAAAGCAAGCTAGATGTGACAGCGCAGTTTCTAGGAGAAAAAAAAGAATAAGGTAGAAAATGACATCAGGATTGGCTTCAGTCAGAGGCAGCAAAGATGGAAAATGCCTGAAACAGTTTTCTCTTTATTTACTATATAAAATTCACTGAAATTAAACCGAATACACAGTACAATACATATGTTACGTGTAAGTGGAACAAGTATTTATCTACTTATATACAGTAGGTGTTTCTTTTTTCCTGGGATATTATGGCTGTCTCTGCTGCTTTAAAAAGTCTGACAGGGAGAAAATCTTCAATTAATTCAGAAGTGATATAAGCAACTTTCAATGGAAACGGAGTTTCTCTTTAACAGGTTGTATTTTGAGCAGAAATTGATATGAAAACCATCTGATAACCGTCTAAAATGTTGATCTTACTTAAAAAAAGGTCACTTGCCGACAGTGAAACGCAGCTGTCAGCAGCAACACAATAAGCACAACACACAGCAGCCTGCATCATTTGCATATCTCTCACTATATCCTGTCGCTGTTTCGGCTTTCCAGGTTTTTTTTCTTTGCAGTGTCTGCAGGTTAATTAGAGCTTTTTTTTTTACATTTTTACAGGGGTAGATGGGAGTGAGAAAAGTTGTTTGTGTGAAGAGGACATATTATGCAAATAAGATATTAAGAATTAATTATCCACAATGAGGAAGTGCAGTGGATATCAGCCATTCACAATGTGCTATATAGCAAGTGACATGAATGTATATAGAGAGAAGATTGCCAACAGAAGCGCTCTGCAATGGTGTCACATTAGCATTTAGAGAACGCGCGTGTGTATTTCTCAATCACATCAGTTCAGCTTCCCGTTTTAATGTATATGATAGTACATTTGTATTAAATAGCAATGTGCAAAGTTTTGTGCACTGCATGTCTGTACTTTTTCCTATATAGGTTGAAAGTACCCGCTGGCTGGTGTCCGTAGTTCCTTCCACTTTTTAGGCAACACCACAGTTTTATTGGACAGACAAGATCTCTGTTTGCTGTCCATACAACTTCCTCATCCTATTATCACCCATGTGTAGGGAATCAGGTCATTTGGGCGCACATCGCTAGCCGTGTTGCGCCAAATGACGGTGCAGCTATAGCAGTAATGCTATAGTACGCACTCCATGCACGGGTAATCCGGGGATCCGGCGATCGCCAGACCCCGAATGACTTCTCCCTGTGAGTTGCTACAACTTGGAGGGGAATAGTATTTAAGGCCACCTGGTGATTCAGCGGCAGTGGGGTGAGCCTTCATTCGGCTCGCCCTTTGCCCAGCTGACTAGCGGCCAAACTATACGTACGCCATATGTAGTAGAAAGGGAACATCTGGCAAGGACATATCTAGGCGTAATGGAAGCCTTCTAACCCCCTCCCCCCTATAAGAGGCATTAGGCCCCTTTGTTGCTGACCTCTCCCTCCCGAGCCTTTCTATGCCCCCCCTCCCCTATTGAGAAGTGTTTAACAGAGTAGTGACCCCCTCCCCATCTTTACTTCTGAGAGTTTTAGGCAGGGGTGTAACTAGAGAGAAGCAGCACAAGGGGGGACAGAGATGTGGGGGACTAACAACTAATCTTCTCTTCCTCCGATACAGGGGACTATACTTCAGATCAGGTGTTTTTGTAGAAGATCATGAGGGCCACACTTGTTTTATGACCCTTGTGAGATGGGCCCCAAGGCTGTGAAGGGCACCAAAGGGAGGCAAGGGAAGGGGTATGAACATTTAGGGGCCACATCAAAGTTTTGCGGGGGGGGGGGGATGCATGAATTGTAGTTACTCCACTGCTTTTAGGCTTTCCAGAATACCCTTTTATACCCAGTCATGTGACTGACCCATTGCCAATGAAGTTGTGAGATGTTCTCTATTTGTTTTCCTACCTCTATACAACTTTCCAGTCCTTTGCTGGACCTGTCTTAACT
Source organism: Hyperolius riggenbachi (assembly GCF_040937935.1). Classification (NCBI taxonomy): domain Eukaryota; kingdom Metazoa; phylum Chordata; class Amphibia; order Anura; family Hyperoliidae; genus Hyperolius; species Hyperolius riggenbachi. The sequence goes on from NC_090648.1 coordinate 104,721,901, forward strand.
TTTTGTTAGTGGTAATAAATAAAAAAATTACCATATATTGTTTGTGAATCAAAATTTCTCAGTATCAACACTTGATGCGTTCTCTCTGTACTATTTTGAAATTGAAATAGAGTTTGAATGTTTTACAAATGGGTTATATCCTGTTCTCATTTGCATGTTACACAGTGTCCCAAACTCTTATTCGGAAACGGGGTTCCACAGGTTCTTGCGTGATTTTAGCAGCTGGGCGGAAGATCAGTTTTTGGAATTATTCAGAATTTTGGGTCCCTCTGAGTCTTGGAGAAGGAATATCTCTGACTGCTGCCAAGCAACCAAAGGAATAAATCCATTAAATGCAGCTAACGTTGTTTAACACTCTCTTGAAGAGTTTAGGATTTATTCCTCGACTTTATTAGCTTTTTTTCTGATTGCTTGGGGCTAAGTATATGTGGACCCACCTTTTACAGCACATTTCTTTAGCTTTAAAACCTTGCTAGACACTTACCTCATTTGCCCTAAAGTCCATTAGGCAGGGTTCCCTACTTCCGTCTCTATATGATTCAACGGATTACATAGCCCATCCCATTTCTCTCTCAATAGAAAGTCTTTGATAGGTCTCTACAGAGTTCACTACCGTGCTTAAGGATTATGATAAAGGAAAAAGTTAATCATGCGTGTTTTCAGCTCTTAAATATACTTTCACTGGGCTGGAATACTGCAGTGGGTATTATTAGCCAAACCTAAACAGCTCAAAGGCAACAATGGGGAAAAGATAGGCAAAGCAGCAACTAAAGGAAGCCATACATCTAGCAATGATGGGCAGATATGATTACAAGACAAATCTCACTCTGATCGAATCTGATTAGAGAGAGGGCCCATACACCGCAGGCCAATTCCAGATCAATTTCAGCATGAAATCTCTCGGGAATCAGCCAAGTTTTCCCCATGCAGATATTAGATAAAAACACTTTGAATTAAAGGAAGCGTCAGGAAATCTATTCTACCCACAGATCTACTTACCCGGGGCTTCCTCCAGCCCCTTGCAGCCAACAAGTCCCTCATCGCAGTTCTGCTCTCAGTACATACATACACACACAGCTGTATTATTTTACTACATGAGAGCACATGCTATATGGAGGAACAACAATGACATGCTGAACGTAAGATATAGTATCAATGTAACTTTGGCAAAACATTCAGAATGTCACTGATTTAATACTGTTATTACGGGATCTTGGACTCAGTATGAGACAACAAGCTCTCAATGAAGCAGCAACAGTAAGACATCAATCTCCACTCCATTGAGTTGTAAAAGTATTCAGAGGCCATAAAGTCATTAGCCCGTGTGATAAGAATCTAGGAATCCTTTTGCTGAAAAGGGAAAGTCTACAACTTTTTTTCAAAATGTGTTCCTTTGTTTCTAAGGTTGTACATCAAGTCTTTAGAACTTTGCAGCAGTGAGAGACAGATGTTTTTTACGAACCCTAGGGAGCAGGGACAGTGTACAAATTCCAAAGTGTGTATGAGTCCTTATCTGTGTTGTGGACACATGCAGTCAATATAACAATGGTGTGAGAGCAGAATATGTTTTTTTCTCCATGCCCTTAGCTGTCAGTCTCTCAAACTTTCCCCCACGGGCCCCCTGTGGCATCTGGGCCCCTCTGCGGAGGCATCCCTTGCAGGGCCTATTGTTACACCCCTGGTCGTGTTTGTCACTCTTCTCGTTAACACCGCTGTCGTTAACGCCGCACATCCAATGAACCTGACATCTTGTAGCATGTCCGATTACTATGCTCTGCCCGAAATTGGTGGCATCATTGATCAGACATGCACTTGGCGGCACCGATTTTCATCCTATTCGATAATAATTATTGAATCCAGAGTGGGAACCCATGCAGACCGTTGCATACCTGCCAGTAGCCTTTACTCCCATTGTATGCCTGACAGTAACCTTTATTCAGTTTGTATGCCTGACAGTACCCTTTATTCAGTTTGTATGCCTGACAGTAACCTTTACTCCCGTTGTATGCCAGCCAGTAGCCTTTACTCCCATTGTATGCCTGAAAGTAACCTTTATTCAGTTTGTATGCCTAACAGTAACCTTTACTCCCGTTGTATGCCTGACAGTAACCTTTACTCCCGTTGTATACCTGACAGTTACCTTTACTCCCATTGTATGCCTGACAGTAACCTTTACTCCCGTTGTATGCCTGACAGTAACCTTTACTCAGTTTGTATGCCTGACAGTAACCTTTACTCCCGTCAGAGGCGGCCTTAGAGGGGGGGGCAATTGGGGCAATCACTCCAGGCCCCGCACCTGAAGGGGGCCCCACAATCATGCCCACTGCGCTCGCACTGAGAGCCCCGTTCTTCCTGGTTGGCTCCTGCTCAGGTGCTTACCCAGCAGCCCTTGATTGCATGCCTACCGATGAGAGCGCTCTGCGCATTGACATCATGATTTACGTCATGCACATAGCACTCCCTGTAATGGGCGCGCAAAATACCAACCACCCAGCACCGTCAACTAGGAGTCTGTGACAACGAATCTCTCACAGGACTCAGTAGCATCATATTTTGGAATTTGCTGAACAGGTACCACCAACAGAATCAGAGTCAGCCAGCAAAGTCAGGCCAACAGACACAACACATATCACCCTGTCCACCCTGTCCCCTGGTGGTGGTGCAGGAAAGGCATGGGGAGCTCCCCATTCAGCCTAGCACCCATCCCCAGCCAATTTGGTACACACCCCTAGCTCCCCAGCCAGCCTGTATCTATCTCAAGTTTCCCATCCAGCCTGGTACCCATCCGTAGCGCCCCAGCTAACCTAGTACCCATCCCTAGCTCCCCAGCCAGCTTAGTACCCATCTCCAGTTTATTGGTTAGCTTAGTGGCCTTTAACAAACTTAATTGTTTTTAAACAATAATAAGGCATACTGCATTAGAAGTGGAAAAGCCCATGAGCATGGTGGTATGGTAGATGGCCTACACTTATGGCTCTATGCCCCGCATATGACACTCGCCCCAGGCCTCACGTACTCTAAGGCCGCCTCTGACTCCCGTTGTATGCATCATAGTAATCTTTACTCCCATTGTATGCCTCATAGTAAACTTTACTCCTATTGTATACCTGAGTAAACGTTACTCCCGTTGTATGCCTGATAGTAACCTTTACTCCCGCTGTATGTGTTACGGCCAGAACCCGAAGTCTGGCCACTTCGGGTTCTGGCCGGTCAAAATGTGAAGTGGCCGTGCACCTGCGGCCAATATTAGAAATAAAAAGATTCCCGTCTGCATAAATGCATTTGGTGGCCGTCTCGCTGCGGCCAAATGTATCCAACTGGGGGGAGAGGGGGGGGGGGTAATTATATTAATTAATCTTGCAGCAATGTGAGATGAAGCCGCCTCTTCGGCTCTCCCTCCTCCCCCTGCCCCTCTCCTATGCAAGTTTGGCAGCCGGGGACACGTGTATCCCTCAGAGTCGTTTGTAGCAGCAGGGAATCCTGCCGTTCGTTCCTGCAGAGCGGGTGCTGACAGAAGTGATGTCTGCAGCCTTCCCGCTCTGCTTCCCTGCCACTACGAACGACGGCTGCCAAAGTTGCATGAGAGAGGGGCAGGGAGAGGAGGCAGAGCCAAAGAGGCGGCTTCATCTAATAACATTGCCGCAAGAGGAATTCATTCAATTACCCCCCCACCCCACACCCCGTTGGATAAATTTGGCCGCAGCGAGACGGCCGCCAAATGCATTTATGGGGACAGGAATCTTTTTATTTCTAACATTGGCCGCAGGTGCACGGCCACTTCGCATTTTGACCGGCCAGAACCCAAAGTGGCCAGACTTCGGGTTCTGGCCATAACATATGCCTAACATTAACCTATATTTCCATTGTATGCCTAATAACAACCTTTATGCCTTTTGTATGTATAACACTTACCTTTACTGCTGCTGTATGACTTACTGCTGCTGCTGCTGCTGTATGACTTACACTAACCTGTAATCCTTCTGTATGACTAATACTAACCTTTATCCCTTCTGTATGCCTTTATACTAGCCTTTACTTCTGCTGTATAACTAACACTAAACTTTTTCCTACTGGATGCCTAACATTAATCTTTCCTTGATGTGTGCCTAACAATAACCTTTAAACTACTAACACTAACTTGTATTTATACTATTTCATACTATTATTATATAAAATCAGCTCAATAAACAAACTATCTCCATTTAGTCATTAGCATTACAGCCAGCAGTTTTTGAATTCCTTATAAAATGTATTTGCTGAATCCATTCCAGGACTTACAACATACCAAACTCCACCCCTAGCTCTAATTAACTTTAATATTAACCCTGGACCCTGAAGGCTCCTCTGTTTAAATCTCCCGCCGCGGGAGGCTCTGGAAGTCTTCAGGAGCCCGAGTGCTCCCGAATATGGGCGACTCTGTACTGCACCCGCGTGAGAGAGGTCACTCACATGTGCGCAGTACAGAGCGGCCTGTCTTCGGTAACTCAAGTGCTCCCAAAGACTTTCGAAACCTCCCACAGCGGAAGAGAGCAGTCTCTGACCGATCCGTCGAGTTTTTACTATCGCTTCAGACTCCCTTTAAACAAAGTGTGTGAATGGGGATTTCATACATTTACTACTGCTATGTGTCAGAGGACATACACATTGAACTTTGTATATATATCATAATAATGGTATTAGAAAGAAACACTGGAAGATGCATAGTTAAAATGCCACTTCAGGCAAAGATATTATTGTGCTGTAAAATGTAGTGCTCTCAAATGATACAATAAAATGATCAAATGAATTTTACTAGATCCACAGGTTATACAGCAATTCCTGTTTTTTATTATAAGGCTGAAAAGTTAAAATCAATTCAATTTATAATTCATAGATCTCCCGGCGGTTTCCATTGATAAAGAAGACAAATAGCAACAGACTATCCAATTAAAATATCCTACTATTATGTTCATCAATAGTTAAATAAAATCCTAATGGAGTAAAAGGACTGAAGTTGCACACAAATACACTATAGTAATCATGCAGCAAGTAGTCATAAAGTTAATAGTAACAATGGCCTCAATTCACTAAGCAGTTTAGACTAGTCTACAGATGGTTTTTAGTCTACTGATGGTTTGGTGTAATGTTTTAGACCTGTTTTTAGACTTGGTCTAACATTCAGTAATTACACAATTCACAAAGGCAAACAAGGAGTAACCACGCCCACTTTTTCTGACAGCGATTAGACCAGCTAATTTCTGTAGGTAAGGTAAATCTGTGAGGTATTTTAGATGTGAGGATGGAACCTTTTGAATGAATTATGCAGGAGTTTAATTTTATGCAGAGGAGAGCTCATCAAAGGAGAAGGATGTCAGTCATAGCTACTCGTTTGTGAATTGCATCTTTTGATCATTTCCCCTGCTTTACCCACCTAATTACCAAATGGTTTAGACCAGGTCTAAAAACAGGTCTAAAACATTTGGTAATAGTGAATTCCCCTTTGATGCAACTGACCAAACGATCAGTAGACTAAAAAAAATCTGTAGGCTAGTCTAAACTGCTTAGTGAATTGAGGCCATAGTCTTACCAACACAACTACTTCAGCAACTAAAGGTCTAACAACATAACAATATCTCCCACTTGAACTTATCCAGATTAGTGTTTACCAGTTTAAACCCAGTTAAATTCCCACAGCCTCTGAAAGGTCATTTTTTGGGGGTTAGCCTACACAAATGGTCCGGAATGTGTTGGTGTCATAGGTTGCAGTTAGCTACTGTAAGTTATAGATTTAAAGAGGAACTGTAACCAAGGATTGAACTTCATCCCAATCAATAGCTAATACCCCTTTCCCATGAGAAATCTATACCTTTTCTTGAATAGATCATCAGGGGGTCTGTAAGGCTGAAACCCCTCCCACAGTGTGATGTCAGGACATAGGTCTTGACAGTTTCCTGTCTGTGAGCCTTGTTGCATTGTGGGAAAAACAGCTGTTTCCAACTGCCAAGCAACCAGTATCTCCCTCTGTGAATATGTATATCTATAAAAAAAAAAAAACTTTAAGCCTATCACAATGTTAGTGGGCGTGGTTATAAATAATGGCAGATGGTATTGTCTAGTTTTTTTTCATGTCTGCCAGTAGTAAAGATGATGACGTAGTAAAGGTGATCACTCATTGTGGATCAAACAGCATGAACAAATTAAATGGCGTATATCAATAATTTCTTGATCACTCCCCCTTTCTGTTAAAGTTCCTCCTCAAAGAATCAGAGCAATCTTATGCATCTTATGACACATTCATGCCCCGGCCCTTACATAGCCAATCTGACGGTAAATCACAGATCACATGGTACACACAGTTCATCCAATGCTAGAGCTCGGTATGTCCAAGAAGATTATTTTAGGTTGCTATAACGAGGACTTAATGCATTTCTCATTAACCCATTCAGGTTCCGTCGTTTTCACGTGAGAAATGTTCACCTCCCATTCATTAGCCTATAACTTTATCACTACTTATCACAATGCACTGATCTATATCTTGTTTTTTCCGCCACCAATTAGGCTTTCTTTGGGGGGTACATTTTGCTAAGAGCCACTTTACTGTAAATGCATTTTAACAGGAAGAATAAGAAAAAACGGAAAAAATTCATTATTTCTCAGTTTTCAGCCATTATAGTTTTAAAATAATACATGCCTCCATAATTAAAACTCACGTATTGTATTTGCCCATATGTCCCGGTTATAACACTGTTAAAATTATGTCCCTATCACAATGTATGGCGACAATATTTTATTTGGAAATAAAGGTGCATTTTTTCCGTTTTGCATCTATCACTATTTACAAGTTTAAAATAAAAAAAATATAGAAATATTTCATCTTTACATTGATATTTAAAAAGTTTAGACCCTTAGGTAAATATTTACATGTTTTTATTTTTTTTTATTGTAATGGTTTTTTTTTTTATTGTAAACATTTTATTTGGGTAGTTTTGGGAGGGTGGGAGGTAAACAATAGATTTATAATGTAAATGTGTGTTAATTTTAAATTATTTTTTTTTACAGGTGTAGTATTACTTTTTGGCCACAAGATGAGTTTGTTTACATGACGTCACTCTAAGCGTAACATACGCTTACAGTGACGCATCGGGAAGGGAACGGCCAGAAAAGGCGCAGCTTCTGAGAGAAGCTGTCGCTTTTTCAGCGGGGGAGAGGAATCAATGATCGGGCACCGTAGCCCGATACATTGATTCCCTGGCTACCGAATCCGCGGCCGGGAGTGCGCGTGCACGCGCGCGATCGGCCGCGGGAGCGCGCATGGTTCCTGGACGTAGAAACTACGTCCAGGAACCAAAATAGGTTAAGTTTTTTACCTAACAACCAACAGCAAGGGATCACCTGTCAACTCTATCATTGGCTGTAGAGAAGGCCTTTGATTTCCTTGTTGCCATCTACTTTGTGCAATCCTCAGTTCACTAATGAAAGAGCAACAATTTCCCTGCGTATTGTGACTGGAGTTTTAAGGTGTGTACACTCGCACAGATCATGATCCCATGGCCTGTACAGATCAGGGCTGGTATCTGCTGCTATTAAGGGGTTAAGTTAACTCTGATAAGGCATGCTATGGTAACTTTGATAAGGCATGCTATTTGTCTTAGTGAATCAACCCCATAGTGTGGTGATAAGGGGGAACAAAGTTTGACAGACATTCAATGGTGTGAACATAATTACCATTTAAGAATTCCCTATCAAAAGTAAAGCAATGTACACACCTTCATTAACTGTTGCCCACAGGAATTAAGATTTGATCCCTCAGGTGAAAGTTTGAGTCCTGATGCTGTACAGGCACATTGTTAGCTTGGAGGCTAGTAACACGTTCTTTTGCTATGGGGAGGGGGAACATAGGGATAATGCACTGGGCACAATGGAGTGACTCAGAATGGTAAGGGGGGGGGGGAAGACACAATGGAGTCACCCAGGGTTCGGGCAAGATGCGGTAGTCCAAATCTCTTGTCAATCCATTGGGGAGGGTCGGGGGTCGATGTACACATGCTAGACACAGTTCCAAAGGAGAGCCGTAGCTAAGAACTACCTAAGGACGGTGTGTACTAGGCTTTACAGTGATAAATAATTTTAGTTTTGGGCGAGATAGTTACCACTGGCATTACACTATACGTACACAATGATTATCGCTGAAATAACCAATTATGACTGTTTCAGTCAATAATACAGTGTATGAACAGTCAGAGGCTGCCTGATCGATCCTGCTTGGGTGTCGGGGGGTTGGTAAGGATCCATCGTACCAGATACTTAACAACCCCTGACAACTGAGCAAGACCAATCGCACTACTATTTCCACTCTGCCCCCCCCTTCCACACCCACCCACAGGATTTCACTCCAATATGTGCAGATCCTTGTCCCGCACCCCCCTCCATAGCAACAGAACACATCAATGTGTCTATTCCCGATTTCTCATTTTTTGATCCTTGATGGATGTGTGTACTAACTGTAGCTTCAATCTCCCATATTATGTGTTTGTGCAGTGTGTGCATGTAAAGGTGTCTGCACTGTGTGTGTACGCACAGTGTGAGTGCTCATTCTGTGTGTATGCACAGTGTGACTGCTCATTGTGTGTGTACTCACAGTGTGAGTGCTCATTGTGTGTGTATGCACAGTGTGAGTGCTCATTGTGTGTGTACGCACAGTGTGAGTGCTCATTGTGTGTGTATGCACAGTGTGAGTGCTCATTGTGTGTGTATGCACAGTGTGAGTGCTCATTGTGTGTGTATGCACAGTGTGAGTGCTCATTGTGTGTGTATGCACAGTGTGAGTGCTCATTGTGTGTGTACGCACAGTGTGAGTGCTCATTGTGTGTGTATGCACAGTGTGAGTGCTCATTGTGTGTGTGTACACACAGTGTGAGTGCTCATTGTGTGTGTATGCACAGTGTGAGTGCTCATTGTGTGTGTATGCACAGTGTGAGTGCTCATTGTGTGTGTATGCACAGTGTGAGTGCTCATTGTGTGTGTATGCACAGTGTAAGTGCTCATTGTGTGTGTGTACGCACAGTGTGAGATTGACGCACATTATATGTATGTAAGATTGACGCGCATTAATGCGCCCACTTTTCCGCGTAAGCGCGCCTGCATAAATCTTTACCCGCGGAAACCTTCACGCGCATTACATTGCGGTCGTGCTATTCGTTAGCACTGTTTTGTGAATCAAGCCCAATGTTAGTGTATGTGTGCATGCACAATGTGAGTGCTCAGTGTGTATGTGTGTACGCACAATGTGAGTGCTCAGAGTGTGTGTATGTGTGTATGCAAAATGCCAGTGCTCAGTGTGTGTGTGTGTATGCACAGTGTGAGTGCTCATTGTGTGTGTATGCACAGTGCGAGTGCTTAGTGCTTAGTGTGTGTGTGTGTATACACACAGTGTAATTGCTCATAGTGTGTGTGAGTGCTCAGTGTGAGTGCTCAGTGTGAGTGCTCAGTGTGTGTGCGTGCGTGCGTGTGTGTGTGTGTGTGTGTGTGTGCGTGCGTGCGTGCGTGCGTGCGTGCGTGCGTGCGTGTGTGTGTGTGTGTGTGTGTGAAAAGTTTGCCTAAGGTAAGAAAAACTCTAAAAGTGCTCTTGGTTCTTCATCAATCATTTTTACTGAAATTTTTGCTTCAGAAACAAAATAAAATAGTTTGAGCGATACACAAGACCGATAGTAATGTTTTTATTCGGTTTTCAACAAAGGGACTGTATTCTTTAACTTCTAAAGACGTCACCGTGAATTTTAAACGACTCAGCAAACCTTGAAGGTACAGGTTCATGAAGATCTATAGAAGAACGGCAGCAATTGGAGTTCATGTAAATCAGATCGTTCAATACCCCAAAGAGCTGTGGGTAACAAGGTACTCATAAGAGCGGTAAAGACAGCCATACAAGCAATTCCTTGTCTGTAGCACACAGCCTCGTTAGAAGCTGATTTCACACACAATCTGAGGAAAATCTCCTGAAGGCTGAAAGAATTAATGGGCCTGTCAGGAATATTCTCCTGTGAGCGCACACGTGTTCCATATTTCCATGAGTTTACATGCATTAACCCTTTCACTCAGAGCAGGCTCACCGCACTCTATTTTAATGCAGAACATTCTGTGGAGAACCTCATAATTAAATTTCTTCCCCATTTCAGAATTAAAACAGGAAAAGTAGCGTAGAAATAAATTAGTAAAGATGTTTTGCCTCTCGACGGTGGTGTGGGGAATTGCTAAGGATGTGTTTTGGCTGACTCCTGTCTAAAAATATCAGATAAAGATGATGGGCTATTTTGTAACAACAGCTATAGCAGACTAATGACGGCGATGGGGTCCAGCAGCATAGATGGCCCGCTAGGGATGCTCGGAAATGGCGATTTCTGATTCTTTCCAACGCAGATTACCGATTCCACCAGATTTCCAATTCCTGAGGAATCTTTTTTTGGACATTTTTTGCATTCTCTGACTGGCCAAATACTTCTCAGTTGGCTATGCATTCTCTGATTGGTCCAATACTTCCGAGTTCTGTAATTGGGCTTGAATTACCGAGTGGCAGCAATGCAGTATTTCCATTTTCTGATTTCCGAGTTCCAAATGGAAATGCCGTTTTCTGATCTGTGAAATCCGAATGAGCATCCCTTGGGCCCGCTGATGTCTGGCGGTGGCACAGGGACATGTGGAGAGATGAGAACTGAAGTATTTTTTGGCTGGTTTATGTAGCAATGTCACATGTTTCGCAGGACCTTACATAGATCTATAGCCATTGTGTTCTGGAAGCTTCTTATCCCTTGCGTGGTTTTCTTTCAGAGCTCCTGCAAACACGGAGCAGAGCTTTTCAGCGCAGGAAGATTTGGGCGCAGCCGGCGCCACCATAGACTGTAATAGGGATTACATCCATATCGGCGCTCAGTGAGTAACGTCGGCGCCGTCAGAAGACGGAGCTGAAGTTACTTTTAAAACACAATAAATCGGCCTCCAGCAATTGCTGGAAGCCGAATTATTTCATTCCCCAGTATCCATGGCGACCTGGAGGGGGAATAGTAATTAACACAGCCCGGACTTGTGCAGAAGCAGGATCGGCCATATACAGGCTGTATCCTGCGCCCAAGTCTACCGGCGCCTATTTCAAATGTATTCTGCAAACGTGAGCCTACTTGGCATAGTCAGGTTTGGATGAATTTTCCTAGAAGCTGTTGACACATGGCGAAGTTAATGTCCAGTAAGAAAAAAACAACGCACGTCCCATCAAGTGGGTGCCGGCTACAGCCTGCTCAGATGCATGCACGAGACAACCACTCAGTAAGTGCATGAGACAACCACGAGTGCTGGACTTATGCAGCTAGCTGAAAGCAACTGGAAAATACAGAGTGCTGTAAACCATCCATCCAAAAGATCTCATGGGCATTTTTTCTCCTAAGTTTTCTCTTGGGTGATATTTTTACACCTCTTCAATAACAGCCCTTTTAAACCACTGGCAAGCAAGAAAATACTCAAAATAAGTTTGACAGTACTGTACCTTTCTCATAATTTTTGGTACTTTTTCAATTGCAGAGAGCTGAAAAGTTATTTTAAAGAGAAGGTGAAAAATGATCTCCTAGGAGAAAGCATAGGAAAAAAGTGAATTGAATAAGGCACATGAATAGGTAAGGGCAGCGCTTTCCAACCCCATGCTGAAGTACCACCAACAGTACTTGTTTTGCAGAAAACCACAAACATTCACAGGTGAGGTAATTAGTGTCTCAGTAGAGCTGATTAACTACCTCTGTGGATTTCCACAAAACATGCACTGTTGGTGGGTCTTGAGGACAGGGTTGGGAAGCGTTTGGTTAGGGCACAGGTGAGTCCAGTCCTCAAGAGCCATATCCAATCCAGTGTTTAGGATGGACTGAGAAATGGAGTAATGTGGTCTACTTGATGAGCCACATCTTTCCTGATTGAGTCCCATCAACTAATTTGAGCTGTGCCAAAAATGTGTGATGCTGGGAATACACCATACGTTTTTTCGGCAGATAGATGGTTAGATAGATACGGTAATTTATGACCTGTCCGTTCTTATATTCGATCATTTTTCTGATCCTTTTCTCATAGAAGTGAATGGAAATAGATAAGAAAAGATAAGAGAATCGACTGGAAAATCGAATCAAAAATCGATCGGACGGAAAGTAGACCAAAAAAACGCATCGTGTATTCCCAGCATGAGGACCTCGGCCCTTGAGCACTGGAGTTCAACATCCCTGGGTTAGGGGAACAAAAATTACCATTTTTTTACTTGTATTATGAGTAATCTCAATATGGGTACAAATCGGTGTACATTGCATAAATAATCTGATGGACAATAGTAGATTGAAATCTTTTCTCTTCAATTTTGTATATTCACTTGAGTCTACATTTCTACATGCTTACAATTTTGTTCACTAATCAAAGGATTTTGTTGTCCCAATTTTACATTTCATTAATCTCTAGAAATAAACATTGGTTATTGCATGCTCCAAAATTGAACATAAATCTGTATCTGGTATAAAATTGTAATGTAAAAATCAATCCTTGAATACATTAATTCGATTATGGAATGCAGATTTTCAGTCATTCATAACAAACTATCTAAAAGTTGTAATCATTGGGAAACAATGTATCACTGCTGGGATATATATATATATATATGTATATATGTGTGTATATATATATATATATATATATATATATATATATATATATATGTGTATATATGTGTATATATATATATATATATATATATATATATATATATATATATACGTACGTACGTACGTACGTACGTACGTACGTACGTACGTACGTACATACATACATACATACATACATACATACATATATATATATATATATATATATATATATATATATATATATATATATATATACACTAGTTGATGGCCCAGCGTTGCCCGAGTATGTAGTCGGCTGGTGTTGGCTCCTCCCATTTTTTCTAAACCTAACACACAATGGGCTTGATTCACAAAGCCGTGCTAATGCATAGCATGACCGTGCTTTGCATTTAGCACGCAATGTGACGCACGCAAAGGATTGCGAGTGTAAAGATTTACGTGCGCATGCTAACTACGGCTGTCGAGCGGTAATGCACACATTTTGCCACGTTAGTGCGTGCACATAAATCTTTGCACACGTCAGATTGCGTGCTAAATGCATAGCACAGTCGTGATATACATTAGCACGGCTTTGTGAATCAAGCCCAATTACTCAATTACTCAGTGACCTAGTTTGTGAGCTTTGCAGTCTTTGGCATCAATAATTTGCACTGAAATGAAACAAATCTGATTAGCAGTTTGTGGCTCCGCCCCCTTTTCTGAATTTGAACCCCAGTCGCCCAATGACCATCTGTACAAGTTTTGAGGCTTGTGCCATTAACAGTGCAAGAATGACTGCAGTATACATTTTCCCAGTGAAATATGTATTTGTGTCCACCCACTTTTTGGTTATGGGGATAAAAAGTAGCTTATATGTTATTCCAGGTAATGCACTATGTATGTGCCAAATTTCATTCAAACCCGTTCAGCCATTGTTGCATGGTTGAGTAACAACAAACTTTCGCATTTATAATATTAGTGAGATATATATTCACTGCTTTTAGGCATTTTGTATTGACCTGAGGAAGCATGTAATTACCCCTGAAACGCAATGTCAGATTGTTTTTTTTAAATAAATATTTTTCCAGTTGAACTGATGTCCATATCCTGGGACACTTATACCTGAACATATATATTTTGGAGTTGCCCTAAACTGTCTTGCTTCTAGGAGACTATTTCAACTTTAATCTCAAAATTCATGGGTAAGCAATGTTCTCTTACTCCTCAGATGGCTTTATTACAAATTGATGCTAATACAGTTTATTTAAATTATAGACCTTTTGTAACCCATCTTCTGTGTACCGCCAGACGGCTTATCGCTTCTTATTGGGAATCTGAAGACATTCCATCTTAACCTCCCTAGCGGTATCATTACTGTCAGACTTTTGTCTAAAAGTGGTGCAATTTTTTACAAGCTTTTAGACCTTAAAAATCATACCGCTAGATAGATCTGGAGCAGACCTGCACATTACACACCTCCCATGGATCCAGCTCGGGGTTACCTCTCTGAGCTGTGGATTTCCAAGCTTAGCCTGACTCTGGGTTACTGCTAAGGAGGTTAAAGGGACACTTAAGTCAATAAAAAAAAATGAGTTTTACTCACCTAGGGCTTCCAATAGCCCCCTGCAGCTGTCCGGTGCCCTCGCTGTCTACCTCCAATCCTCCTGGCCCCGCCAGCAGCCACTTCCTGTTTCGGTGACAGGAGCTGACAGGCTGGGGGCGCGAGTGATTCTTCGCGTTCCCAGACACATTAGCACCCTCTATGCTGCTATATGGTATATGATATATGCTATAGCAGCATAGATGGCGCTATTGTGGCCAGGAACGCGAAGAATCACTCGTGTCCCCAGCCTGTCAGCTCCTGTCACCGAAACAGGAAGTGGCTGCCGGCGGGGCCAGGAGGATCGGAGGGAGATGGCGAGGGCACCGGACAGCTGCAGCGGGCTATTGGAAGCCCCAGGTGAGTAAAACTCATTTTTTTTTGTTTGACTTAAGTGTCCCTTTAAAGCTACTTAAAGGGACCCTGAGGAGGACCAAACAATGAGAAAATGAACTTACCTGGCGGTTGTTAGAGCGATGAATTTGGCCAAAGTTGTGCGCCACTGCGGATGGAGCCTGGAGGAGGCCAAGGGACCTCACTGACTATGAGGGGCTGGAGGAAGCACCAGGTAAGTTCATTTGCCCATATTATGGTCCTGCTCAGCGTCCCTTTCATGAATATAACTAAATATAATATCACCTTAGAATGGTAAGTTGGTTCAAGGTTGTCAAAATAATCCCCAGTTTTTAGAATACCACTACGCTACAATTACCTAATTTAGAGTAATTTATATGTGACCACTGTTTTTACTGTTGTTATAGAGCCCTCATGCATTTAAATACGGTAGCTATTTTTTTATACTATTTTTATGCACTATTTTATTGCAATGTTTAGTGAAGGAAGACTTTGTCACCAGAATATCTATCAGAGATACAATAAATTAACAGATTAAAGGGCTTGTGTTGTTTGTGTTATCCCTTAAATAGAACCAGAGACAAATGAATAGATTTATACATACCTGGGGCTTCCTCCAGCCCCATCAGCCTGGATTGCTCCCATGCCGCCTTTCTCCGCTGTCTCTATCCGCCAGTACCGGGTCCTGTCATTGCGGCCAGTCAGGGCCAGTCGACGCAAGCGCAGTGCGCTCCCTCCATACTGCGCAGACGCATGCGTAAAGAGACGGAGGGAGTCCCTGTGGATGCGGAAAACTGGCCGCGTCCGGCAGAAGTGACGGGACCCGGTACCGGCGGATAGAGGTAGCGGAGAAAGGCGGTGTGGGAGCGATCCATGCAGATGGGGCTGGAGGAAGCCCCAGGTATGTATAAAATATTTTGCAATTTTTAAGGTTCCTTCGTCTCTGGTTCCCTTTAAGATATACTGTATTGGCCCTTATTCTATTCCTTTTCTATCTAGGAGATTATTTTTATCCTCTGTTTAACCACTCCACCTCCAAGGGTTTTTCCTCTTAAAAATCAGAGCAATTTTCACTTGTCAGCACTCCTTCCTTTCATTCACCTATAACTTTATCACTACTTGTCACAACGAAACAATCTATATCTTGCTAAGAATTATTTTATTCTAACTGTGTTTTAATGAGAATAATAAGAAAAAAATTGAAAAAATGTATTATTTCTCAGTTTTCGGCCATTATGTTTTAAAATAATACATGCTATTATTTAAAACCCACACATTTTATTTGCACATTTGCCCAGGTTATTGCAACATTTAACATTTTTTTCCCTGGTACAATGTATGGCGCCAATATTTTATTTGGAAAAAAGTTTGCATTTTTTCAGTTTTGCGTCCATCACTAATTACAAGCCCATAATTTAAGAAGTAACAGTAATATACCTTCTTGACATACATATTAAAAAAAGTTCAGTCCCTAAGGTAACTATGTATGTATTTTTTTAACAAAATATTTGTTGGGGTAATTATTGGGTAGTGTGGGAGGTAATGGGTTAATTTTGAATGTAAAAAAAATTAAATGTCTTTTAATTAAAAAAAAGTTTGTAGATGTAATTTTACTATTTGGCCACAAGATGTCCTCGTGCATAACTTCCCTATGAGTAGTATTACTACGCAAACAGGAATTAATGCATGGATGTGTAAGTATCGATTAAGTATCGGTTTTTGTGAATGACGGCGCCATCTCATTGATGATCACGGTCATTCACATGGGACTTAGATCAATGAACCTGATCTCTTGTCTAGCGATGGGCGGCGGTAACGAGTGAGCGCGGGGCGAAGGGGGGGCAGCGGGAGTGCGCAGCAGCAAGGGACGTCCCTACAAGGAGATATGGGGAAATGCAGGGATGTAGTTACTCATCCAGGGGGAGGGGAAGTGGTTAAAATAACTTTTCAGCACTCTGCAACTGAAAAAGTTCCAAAAAGTAAGTGAAACAGTGCTGTCAAAATAATTCTGAGTACTTTCTTATTTGCTGGTGGTGTTAAAGGCATTTTATTGATAAGGTGTGAAAATACCACCTAAGAGAAAACTTAGGAGGAAAAGTGAATTGAAGAAGAGCCCTTGTTTCACAGATGTACCGTTGTCTTGTTCATTTATATCATTTGTTGTTAATTGAAAATATTTCAATAAAAAAATATAACAGAAAAAAAGGCCTAATTTTTCCCAATATAGGCTCTGTTCACATTCGCATTCACAAAAATGTTTGCGATTGCCGGAAATTGCAAACGCGCCACAATTGACGCAGTGTGAGTCATCCCGCAGCTCTTTGCTGATCGCCTGAGTGTGAATGAGGCCTTACCTAGGAGGTTTAGACCTAACTGGTTATCCATTCTTTTTTTTTTTTTTTTTTTTTTTTTTACAATAAAATATTTATTAAAACAGATATCGAAATCAACAATATATTCCACTGGGAGGTGAATATAATTAACAAATTACATCACAACAGAAATAACTGGAAGGATTGAAAAGTTGTGAATGTGAAGTTCTACTTAAAGGATACATGAAATAAAAAGGAAAGAGAAGCTTTAATCATCTGGGGCTTCTTCCAACCCCTAGAAGTCTATCTGACCAGAGCCGAAGTTCCGCTGTCCTCCAGGGTGTCGCCTCTGTTGACCCTTCTGCGTGCGCCTCTCGTGACTGCACTTCTGTAGCCAGGAGCTCTCTGCGCTTGTGCAGTTTCCAAAGACTTGAGTTACACAGGAACAGAGCGCTTACGGCCAATCGGCCATGTGATCGCAATCACGAAAGGCACGCAGCACACACGTAAAAAGACCGCAACCCAGCAGTGAGTGGCCATCTTACGGAGGGACAGCGACAACATGAAGGACAGAGGAACTTTGGCACTGGACAGATAGACTGTCCAGCCCAAAGGCTGGTGGAAGCCCCAAGTGAGTAAAGTGTTTCTTTCTTTTTTATCTCATGTTCCTTTAAAGAGACACTGCAGCGGAAAAAAAAATTATGATATTATGATTTGTATGTGTAGTACAGCTAAGAAATAAAACATTAAGATCAGATGCATCAGTCTAATTGTTTCCAGTACAGGAAGAGTTAAGAAACTCCAGTTGTTATCTCTATGTAAACAAGCCATTAACTCTCCGACTAATGCTGGGAATACACGATGCGTTTTTGCGTTCGTTTTTGCCGTCGTTTTCGCTTTCGATCGATTCTACTCTCGATTCACTGCTCGATTCCCCTCTCGATTCCTTATCTTTTCTTATCAATTACATTCACTTGAATGAGGAGAATCGAAACGAAAGTAGAATCGACCAGATCCAACAGGTCGGAATTTATCTATCGAACCCATCTATCTAAAGTAAAAACTTAACGTGTATTCCCAGCATTAGTCTTAAGGTCCGTACACACGCCGGACTTTAGGCAACGACGGGTCCGTCGTTGCCTCCCGCTGGGTGGGCGTGCCAGCGACAGTCCGGCGTGTGTACGCTCTGTCGTCAGACTGATACGGCTGTTTCTGAGCGATCCGCCGGGCGGATCGCTCAGAAACAGCCGTATCAGTCTGACGACAGAGCGTACACACGCCGGACTGTCGCTGGCACGCCCACCCAGCGGGAGGCAACGACGGACCCGTCGTTGCCTAAAGTCCGGCGTGTGTACGGACCTTTAGTGGTGGAGAGGGCTGTTATCTGACTTTTATTATCTCAACTGTAATTGAACTGTTTACTTTTCCTCTGGCAGAGGAGAGTTCATTACTTCACAGACTGCTCTGAAAGACTCATTTTGAATGGTGAGTGTTGTGTAATCTGCACATAATATAGAATGATGCAATGTTAGAAAAAACACTATATACTTGAAAATAAAAAGATGAGAATATTTTATTTGCTGCTAATCTTCTAGTAATTATTCATAGTACACAACCAATTCACTATATCATATTTTTTTTTCGCTTCAGTGTCTCTTTAAGACAGTAACATAATAACACTAGTATGACATAACATCTGTTAAAGAACAATTCTATTCTAACATGTTTTAAGAATACGAAAGAACCGTAATGATCCTAAGGGTAGGGTATTCCCCCACATTTGTGGAAGTAGTTCCCTCCCTCCACCTCCCCCAGCATAAGGTGGTTTGAGTCCAAACATTGGACAAACGGGGAGGCCTTTGCAGAATACCTCAAATATTATGGATCTTGAGGGTTGTACAATTCAACTTCCAATCTGTGTCCTGCTGAACTTTTCTGCACCTTCGATTGTGGTGAGAGAGTGTAGTGGTTCCTCTTTCTATCTACCTGTCCTTAAAGCGGACCCAAACCAAACATTTTTTTAATTCAAAATATTTATTTGCACCACTCTGACACATACAAAGATAAATAAACACTCCTTCAAGCCTATGAGCAGTTCAGTGCATGCTTTTCACCCTTCTCTTTTCATAACTAGGGTTATACAGGTGGCAGCCATTAGCAATTCCTCCTTTGCCGGACACCATCTACTGCACCAGTTTGCCGGATTCTGGCCCGGCAATATGAAAGGAAGGGAGGGGTTTCTCCAATAAATGTAAAATATTTTATATTTGTCATCATGCAGCTGAAAAAAGGCTGCTATTTATTATTATAATTTAGAAAATAGATTTCATTTCTGAAATCTTGTATTTTTAATTTGGGTCCACTTTAAGGGCTGGAGCCCTACACAGGAGTTATTAAGGCTTGCCGGAATAGCATGACTTTTTATTTATTCTTTTATGTTTTTTTGTTGTTTACTTATTCATGTTACAGGGATTCCATTAGCGCATCCCATATAGTCATAACAGCTGTAGCATTGTGAATGTGCACATGCCAGTTTGTGACCTTTGCGCTTTTACGTAGCAGGAAGGGAATTACCCTCCCCGTATTTTTAGCTCGTAGTTGTAGCACATTTCTGTTTGATCATTAGCAGCACAGTGGCGTAGTGGTTATCACTCTTGCCTTGCAGCGCTGGGTCCCTGGCTTGAATCCCTGCCAAGTCAATATCTGCCAGGAGTTTGTATGTTCTCCCTGTGTCTGTGTGGGTTTCCTCTGGGCACTTCAGTATCCTCTCACATCCCAAAAACATACAGATAAGTTAATTGGCTTCCCCCTACCTTGGCCCTAGACTATGATGCATACGCTACACAATACATACATAGACATATGACTATGGTAGGGACTAGATAGTGAGCCCCTCTGAGGGACAGTTAATGACAAGAGCATATATACTCTGTACAGCACTGTGCAATATGTCGGTGCTATATAAATACTTAAAAATAATAATAATAATAATAATTAGCACATCTTATGTGTCACATTTGGCCTCAAGAGGTTTTCATTTAAAACGGATTGCGCCTTTTTATGTAGAGCTTAGCAATTTTTTAAGGTATTCTTATATTATGTGCTATGTATGAATTTTGCACCAGTATTTATACATGGTGTTGCATGGAAAAACTGGCCCATCTGCCTGCCAAGAGTGTGAGATGCCGGCCCATCTCGTGAGCCTGATAGTCGCTCTGTGCGGCATGTGTCTGCTTTTCCTGACTTTACTGAAGGAAGGCATTTTGGTGTGCGCTCCAACCCACGCTGCGCCTGACCTGGGCACCACCATAGACATAATAATATTATGGCCGTGCAGCAGTGTAATTCGGGTGGTGACATCTTTAGTTCTGCCCTGTGATCTGTACAGAATGTTTGTTACTGAGTTCTATGCACAGTGGGAGATACTGCTTGCTTGGCAGTTGGAAAAACACAGTTATTTGCCACAATGCAACAAGGTTCACAAACAGCAAACTATCAGGACATCACACTGTTGGAGGGGTTTCACCACAATGGCCTCAATTCACTAAGATTGGCCTCAATTCACTAATCTTATCTCCTGTCTTTAATAACGTTTCTAAAGTTATCACCATGGTGATGAGGCATGTTGTATTCAGGGTACATTTTACCTCAGGCAAACCTAAAGTTAACTCTTCTGTCTTTAAGTTAAGGTGAGATCTCTAAAGTTAATGCTTCAGACTGTTAACAGGATGTTAATTAACTGCGTGTGAAAATAACTACAGAGGAGGTAACATAACTACAGAGACGGTCACTTAACTACAGAGGAGGTAACTTAAGGAATGAAGAGATAAAATAACTCTCTCACTGTGTGGAGGTAAGTTTTCTCTTGCCTTATTATCTCCAGCATGATCTTAGTGAATTGAGGCCCTTATCTCCTGTCTTAAATAACGTTTCTAGAGTTATCACCACGGTGATGAGGCATGTAGTATTCAGAAAACATTTTACCTCAGGCAAACCTAAAGTTAATCTTCTGTCTTTAAGTTAACTTTTCAATCCTTAAAATAACTTCAGAATTCTGCCCTGAGTGTCCTCAGCGACGCTATCACGCAGTAAGAGACAGCCCTCCCAGACTCTCTGTTTATCATCTTGAGTGATTTTAACAAAGCCAACCTCCGCCGAGAGCTCCCACGCTTCCACCAACACATCACCTGCCCCACTAGGAACGCCAACACTCTAGATCACTGTTACACGGTCATGAGGGACGCATACTAGGCTGTCCCGTGGGCAGCTCTAGGCTCATCCGATCACTGCCTCATCCACCTAATACCCACCTATAGGAGGCGCCTGGAAACCGCAAAACCGGTCCTAAAATCCAGCAAAGTATGGTCAGATGATGCCAAACTACAACTCCAAGCTTGCTTTGACTGTACGGACTGGAAAGCCCTGGAAGTGCCTGATTTAGACGAGTGGGCGGACAACATATCCTCGTACATCAGCTTCTGTGAGGACCACTGTATACCAACGAAGACTCGCAAGCACTTCCCGAATGACAAACCGTGGCTCTCTAACAAACTACGGCACCTGAGGAGGAACAAGGAAATGGCATACAAGTCTGGCAACCAGGAAGACTATAGGAGGGCAAAAAACCTCCTAAACAGAGAACTGAGAGCCGCAAAAAAGAACTATGCAGCAAAACTAGAACAGGACCTCTCCTAGAGAGAGACTCACGTGCCGTCTGGAAGGGGCTTAAAGCCGCTACGAACTATAAACCCCCCCATCAACACACAACTCCCAGCACCGAGCTTGCAGAGACCCTCAGTGAATTCTATTGCAGATTTGAGAACCAGGCAGCACCTACTGGGCCTCCCACCACCTCCCCCGAATTGCTCCCAAGCCTACCTCCCCTGGCTGTAAATGAGGACGACATCCTGAAGCACCTGTCAAAGATCAATGCGAGGAAAGCCTCAGGGCCGGATGGAGTGTCACCAGCCTGTGTGAAAACCTGTGCACGGCAGCTAGCCCTGATTCTCTCCTCCATCTTCAACAAGTCCATCCAGGAAGGCAAAGTTCCAGCGTGCTTCAAGAGGTCCACCATCATCCCTGTCCCCAAAAAGCAGGGTGTCTCTGACCTCAACAACTTCAGGCCGGTGGCTCTCATTTCTGTCATCATGAAATCCAGCAAAGGACCGGCACCACTCCAGTATGTTATAGCTCAAATACTTTAATGATACATCAAAAGCAATGACAGACTGCTGTTTCGGCCTTCCATAGGCCTTTGTCAAGTTGCACAAGAAGATACAACCCTAAAACACATAACATCACACTTATATACACACATGCATCACCCATTGGGTGCCATGAGACCAAAACCGACCAATCCTGACCAGACAGTCAAGGCAGACCTGGTGGAAAACACCCAATGCACAAAAACCACCAATCGGGTGGACAATATTCAAAAAGTACCCACCTGTGGCGTAATAGCGGAAAAAAACGCCGCTCAGATGACCCCAGACGCGCCGCCGATGCACTCAATACCGCCAGGTACGCATCCGGCGGAGGCGGAAACGACGTCATGATCACATGACACGCCAGCGCCCAATCATCGTAGCCGACAAACGTCCAATGGGGACACTGAGCGGCTCCATCGTCATGGCAGTGGGCGGTGCGGCAACCTAGCGTAGCCATGGCTACACAAAAATGTAAACATACACACGCATAATCCGCACTATACTCACAACCCACTGTCTGCAATGAAACACTGCCACATAGACTGTCAGGTCAGAACGATCTGAAAGATAAAAACATGTAAAAACAACATTAAGTATAAGAACAATAACACACACATATTAGATACAGCAAACAGTGGAAAAAGTGCCATAAAGATATACTCAAATACAAAAAGAGAAATCAATCTCTCTATTTAAGCCTGCTCTATTCATAGCACCTAGTCTCTTGATCCACCCCGCTTCCCTGCGAAGTAGCTCCTTAACCCGATCTCCTCCCCTCCAATCTCTGGGTACCCCGTCAATTGCCATAACCTTAAATTGTGCTACACTATGCTGGCACATAGTAAAATGGTCAGATACTGCTTGTCCTGCCGTGTAATTCCTGATGGCAGATTTATGTGATGAAACACGGCTTTTAAGAGTTTGTGTAGTCATACCTACATAAATGTAGCTACAAGGACATTTGATGAGATACACTACATAAGTAGAATCACATGTGAATCTGTCACAGATATGAAAAGTAGCCCCTGAAGTGGGGTGATGGAATGTACTACCACGCATGACATTACCACACATGTGGCATGCCATGCAAGGGAACATACCATTCCTGCCCCTTGGAGCCTGTGGTCTGCGAGCAGCACGCATGCGCAACTTATCCCTGACAGTTGGAGCCCGACGAAAGGACATTAGGGGCGGATAACGAAACTCAGGTACTCTCGGTACACCGTCGCGTAAAATATACCAATGGCGACGTAAAGATCTCGCTATTAAATCGCTGCAGGTATTGTAAGTAGACACAAACGGTATACGATTCATCTGCCTGGGCCTGGACCGCCGAGGTGGCGCATCCACTTCCAGACTAGCAACTGGATATCCTCGTGAACGAAATTTGCAAGCTAGTTCCGCCTTACGCCTCTCACAGACCCCAGGCTCACTGACAATCCTGTCCACTCTCATGAACTGACTGCGGGGGATACTGTTTCTGACACGCTCAGGGTGGAAGCTATGATAATGTAATGTGGAGTTCCTATCTGTCGATTTAGTGAACAGATCAGTAGATATAACATTTCCACTCCGAATCACCCTTACATCAAGAAAAGAGACAGACTCCCTATCACAAGTTGCAGTCAATTTAATGGATGGGCACTGGCAATGGACTTGTTGGATAAAATCGTCCAAAGTCGAACGCGGCCTCCTCCAGATGCAAAATATGTCGTCAATAAATCTCCACCAGCAAACTGAGTGCTGGCGGAATAGGGGGTTGAGGTAGACAAATGTCTCCTCATACTACCCCATAAAAAGATTTGCATAGGAGGGGGCCACGTTCGAATCCATAGCAGTGCCCCGTAGTTGTCCGTAAAATTGCCCCTTGTATTCAAAGTAATTAAACTTAAGAACCACTTCCAGCAAAGCAATCAGAAATTTCAGTTGATCAACCGTACAATCAGAGTGTGTCATGAGAAACCAATCAGTAGCCTCCACACCCCCATCATGAGGGGATAAGTTGCGCATGCGTGCTGCTCGCAGACCACAGGCTCCAAGAGGCAGGAATGGTATGTTCCCTTGCATGGCATGCCACATGTGTGGTAATGTCATGCGTGGTAGTACATTCCATTACCCCACTTCAGGGGCTACTCTTCATATCCGTGACAGATTCACATGTGATTCTACTTATGTAGTGTATCTCATCAAATGTTGTTTTTACATGTTTTTATCTTTCAGATCGTTCTGACCTGACAGTCTATGTGGCAGTGTTTCATTGCAGACAGTGGGTTGTGAGTATAGTGCGGATTATGCGTGTGTATGTTTACATTTTTGCGTAGCCATGGCTACGCTAGGTTGCCGCACCGCCCACTGCCATGACGATGGAGCCGCTCAGTGTCCCCATTGGACGTTTGTCGGCTACGATGATTGGGCGCTGGCGTGTCATGTGATCATGACGTCGTTTCCGCCCTCGCCGGATGCGTACCTGGTGGTATTGAGTGCATCGGTGGCGCGTCTGGGGTCATCTGAGCGGCGTTTTTTTCCGCTATTACGCCACAGGTGGGTACTTTTTGAATATTGTCCACCCGATTGGTGGTTTTTGTGCATTGGGTGTTTTCCACCAGGTCCGCCTTGACTGTCTGGTCAGGATTGGTTGGTTTTGATCTCATGGCACCCAATGGGTGGTGCATGTGTGTATATAAGTGTGATGTTATGTGTTTTAGGGTTGTATCTTCTTGTGCAACTTGACAAAGGCCTATGGAAGGCCAAAACAGCAGTCTGTCGTTGCTTTTGATGCATCATTAAAGTATTTGAGCTATAACATACTGGAGTGGTGCCGGTCCTTTGCTGGATTTCATGATTACGACCCCCTGGTACTGGGGTGGGACCGTGGCACACATTTTTCATCCTTGAATTTCATCGGTGCTCCTGGATTTATCTTTGTACTTCTGTCATCATGAAAACTTTTGAAAGCATGGTTCTGCCCCTCCTAAAACATTCCACTGAGGCACAACTGGACCCGTTCCAGTTTGCATACAGAGCGAACAGGTCCACTGATGACGCCATAAACATCTGCCTGGAGCTCGTCAATGAACACCTTGACAAACCAAACTCCTACGCCAGGATCCTCTTACTCGACTTCAGCTCAGCGTTTAATACCATCAGCCCCCAAATACTCCAGGAGAACCTGGCTGGCCTCGGGGTCCACCCCACCCTACGCCATTGGATCACAGACTTCTTGAGCAACAGATCCCAGGTTGTCAAGCTAGACACTATCATCTAGCAACCAAGGTCCACCAATACAGGTGCCCCTCAAGGATGTGTTCTGTCCCCATTCTTATTCTCCCTATACACCAACAATTGCAGGTCCACAGAGAACTCTGTCAAAGTCATCAAATTTGCTGATGATACAACAATAGTTGGCCTCATCTCCGGAAATGACGAGCAACAATACTGCAAGCAGGTGGACAGAATCTGCCTCTGGTGCAGGGAGAATGGCCTAGTCCTTAATACCGCAAAAACAGTAGAGATGATTGTTGACTTTAGAAAACATGCTGTCACCCCACCTCCAATCCGCATCAATGGTACAGAAGTGGAAAGGGTTCCCTGCACGCGCCTTCTAGGCACTACAATCTCCAAGGACCTAACTTGGAAAACCAACACGTCCTCCACTCAGAGGAAAGCCCAGCAGAGGCTATTCTTGCTACGTCAACTGAAGAAGTTCGGGATGGCCCGGGAGCTCCTGACGAGCTTCTACACTGCCACAATTGAATCTGTCCTCTGCTTCTCCATCCTCGTCTGGTACGCCGGCTCCTCCGCCAGCGATATGCACAAACTACAGAGGGTCATAAGATCAGCAGAGAGAATCATCGGGAAATCACTCCCCTCTCTAGACCAACTCTACAACTCCAGACTTTGCTCCAGAGCTCTAAATGACCCACCTCACCCATGCTTCTGCTTCTTCCAGCGGCTCCCCTTGGGCCGGAGATTCCGGTCCATCTACACCAAGACTGCAAGACACAGGAATAGCTTCTTTCCCTCAGCTGTAAACTCTTTAAACTCTATGAAACTCTCTAACCTGCCCCATTCAAGTAGCATTCGGTAGCACATGACTGCACTGCCGCACATCGTACACTTTACATACTTGAGCTCAAACTTGTGTCAGCATTTATGGTTATGGTTAAATTGCTGTATCTGTACTGTTTCACTGTATTGTTTTTGTACTGTATTGTATTGTATATCTTATTCCACAACTAGCCCTGTACA
The DNA here is from genome assembly GCF_040937935.1 of Hyperolius riggenbachi. NCBI lineage: Eukaryota > Metazoa > Chordata > Amphibia > Anura > Hyperoliidae > Hyperolius > Hyperolius riggenbachi. The sequence continues at coordinate 104,748,242 of NC_090648.1, forward strand.
TGCCAAAACCAATTCCGGGTATGACCTAGTCGTGCTTGGCGAAATAAATGATTCTGATTCTGAATTCCAAAGTTAAAGACAGGCTGTTAATTAACTGCGTGTGAAAATAACTACAGAGGAGGGAACTTAACTACAGAGACGGTAACGTAACTACAGAGGAGGCAACTTAAGTAATGAAGAGATAAGATAACTCTCTCACTGTGTGGAGGTAAGTTTACTCTTGCCTTATTATCTCCAGCATGATCTTAGTGAATTGAGGCCAATATCAGCTACTGATTAGGATGAAATGTGGGAGCCATTATCCATGTGAAAGAGGACTTAAATTAACTGTAATTTACCATAGTGGTAGAATACATTTACAGTATACAGACCTGACAGAACTATAGTCATAGTCCAAGGTCCCCACCAGAAGCTTTGGCCAGTTGGTGAGGGAGCCAGTCAACCTAGGCATATTCAATAAGATGCAAATAATTCTGAGTTTATGCAGAACTATGCAAAATATATATGCAAATGTCTGCAGTTTGAAAAAAATTCCCAATCAAATTCCACCATGGCAGGATTCAATTGGTCCATTTTCAAGCTGCATACATTTGCATACAAGATTTGCATAACCCTGCAGCAACTCAGAATTATATAGACCGTCTCTAATTGCTACGGAACCAAATATATAACACACATGAATAGGCATACTTTAAAAAGGTCAGTGTTCAGGATCACACAGGTCTCATGATCCTTATTTATATTAAAAATGCTTTATTGTCAGTGTACTGCTCACCCAGTTCATGCTGACTGTAACATTGTATACTTAGCCTTAACCACCATTCTGTGAGCTATAACTTGTAGAAGTAATTAGGGTTTTTTAAAAGTCGAAGTGTTCCAAAGGTAATTGGGTGGCATTCAGTGGTAGGCACTGGGCTGGAACTAACCGTTATTGCTAATTGCAGGGTATCAGGTCACTGTGACAGATTGGGTCTGTCTGCGGGAATTTATTAATACTGACTGCATTTATCACAGTGACCTGATGCCATCTGTCAATCTGCGTGTGCTAGAGAGCCCCCAGCAGTGACTGGGTTAACAAGTTTACCACCACTGAAATAATAACAGGGCCTGCAGTGCTGCTCAATGAGGGAGAGGCATGCCTGAGATTCCACTGTCTGCAGTTCAGGTCATTAATTGTGCTAAAATGAATGGCTGGCAGGTCAGCTGTGAATACACTCACTTCCTCCACTAGTGCAAGTGAAATATGGATGAAAGGTGCCTGGGACACAGGCTCTGAACTACTGTGACATCTCAGCACCAAATAAATAGGTATTCCTTGTGGTGCCTTCTACACGCTGCATATATATCAGTTTAACAACCTTTAGGTCAAGCCGTGATGAAAATACAATGGAAGCTACCATTACTGACATTTTTTTATTTTGTTGGCTGTCAGGCTTACGCCAAGGGTCTGCTGACCCAGAACAAGCGTTCAGGTCAGCGTCAGACATTGGCTGCACGCCAGGACTGGACAGTAAAGACCAGCTTAAAATTCAGCTTTAGGGCTGGTTCAGACGGATGTTTGGAGGCGTCGCGTTCGTTGACGTCGCGGTGGTGATGCGTTCGAGCTTTCAGCAGCGTTTGCATTGCGTTCGGATGCGGTCGCGTTTTTTCTTCCCTCAGGGGGACATTATCCGTCGCGGTTAACCGCCCCTGGAAGCAACATGTAGCTTCCAGGGGCTCCTTGAACGCCAGGGAAAATCGGGACCCGAACGCCGCGTTCGTGCAAACGCACGTAAAAGCTTGGTACAAACGCTCCCATTCACTTGAATGGGAGCGTTTAACGCCAAGCCCCGAACGCTGGCAGTAAACGCTCTGCCGTCTGAACCAGCCCTTAATGTGTTGGATTTTTTTTCTACAGGAACCAAATTAGCAAGACTGAACCCATAACGTCCAACTTGCTCTTTTTTGGAGGCAGTCCGTCTTTGGGAACAATAAGCCTGATGCAAAAAACTGTGGTAATATTACTATACACAGACACTGGATGACAATATTACCCTTACTTTTGGCAACATGTACAGCGGGTTACCAGGGCCAGATTTACCACACACCGAATAATTGTAAACTTTAACAGTCGTTACTGGTCTTTTCGGCCAATGTTTATCGCATGTGTGTGGGCACCCATAGGCCTCCTTTACATCATAAGCGCTTCCGTGTGCATTTGGAAGCACGTATGATGTGCGACACGCAAGAATTGCCGAAGGGCATAGACAGACCTTCTGCCATACACATCACCAGTACAATGCGCTATGATGCGCTTGCGTACTGCTGCCTGCCTTCTGCCCACAAGCACAGAACTGACCCATTCACTGTAGTGAATGGGATCAGCAGCGCAGCGGGTAGCGGCGCCGATGGCGTGTGATCGTACACGTTGCATTCCGATCGCATGGCCATCTGCGCTAGCTAGATGTGAACGAGGTCTCAGAGTAATTTATTTGACATCAGCCAATCACAGCGCTTCTAAAAAAGACAAAAACAAGTTCTGCCACTGCGTACCTACACAGACAGGGCCGGATTTCTGGAAAGGTTACAAAGGTTACAAAGGCCTGGGCCTTGGGCGGCTGCACGCCAAGGGGCACCTGAACATGAAGGAGGGGTTACTACATATTATTATTATTTTATATAGAGCCAACATCTTCCGTGGTTGAAAGAGGAGGGTGAGAATGGGAAGCAACACATAAAAAAGGAAACTGATGCTCAAGGGAGCTGTTCATGAAAGCGAGGGGCTGCAGTACATGGATGATACACATGGAAGAGGGAGCTGCACATGGAATGGGAGGGGCTGCTGTACATGGATGATACACATGGAAGAGGGGGCTGCACATGGAATGGGAGGGGCTGCTGTACATGGATGATACACATGGAAGAGGGGGCTGCACATGGAACGGGAGAGGCTGCAGTACACGGAGGATACACATGGAAGAGGGGACTGCACATGAAATGGGAGGAGCAATATGCACAAGAAGGAGGGGTCACAACATAGGCCAAGGGGCACACAAAGTATAAATCAAGCCTTGTACACAGATCTAGGAAAACATTTGTGCCTCGTTTGCATTAGCCAGTTTATGAAAACTAGCAAATATAGTCATGTCAGCCGTTTACGACATACATTCCCCTGAGTTTCTGTAGCTAATGAAGACAAAGCGCAAGATGGATACATTTTGGGCAGATTGATGTGTATTTGGCCAAGTTATTTGTGCTGTGTGTATCCCCAGATTCCCATCCAGGAATGTTGCCATCCATGGTAGAGAGAGAACAGGCCTGCCAAATCAAGGTATGAATCTTGTCACTCGGCAGTCTGCTGAGCAGCAGGCTTGGCGTGTCTTTGGCTGCCTCAAGGCAAACAAATTTAGCCTCTGTCACCCCTGCTGAGTAGCTAATTCAAAGCCAAGAGATTATGTATATAGGTGTGAATGTCTTTTGATCTTTTGTTGTGTTGTTTTGCACTGTTTATAGCAATTTGGGTGATTGTGCCTCCTGCAATCTGCATCTCCCACTGAATACAGGAGAATGGATGGGTGAAGCAAGAGGAATAGAGACAGATTGGGACCCCACAAGCCTTCTCTGATGCTGCTTGTTCTGCAAACAGATCTTCAGCCCAATCTATCAACACAGGGTTCCATTCTAGTGCCCAGATCCCTCCGAGGAGCATGCCTGTCAATTTAGCACTGAACATTTAGGCATGTGTTCCAAATTTTAGCTACATGGATCACTTTTGTGTAAAGCTGAATACTGACCTAATGACGCAGGAAGATGGATCACATCGACAACGGGTGTTCCCTCTTCATGCAGGCGGGTACACGGGATGTCAAGTGAAGGCACAGCAGGAGCGCGAACAATAGATCAAATGCTCAGGGAACTTTGGGTGGGAGTCATCAGGGAATTTAAAGATCCTATCCTCCATGATTATTATTATTTTCTTATATGGCGCCAACATATTCCACAGCGCTTTACAAAGCACAATAAGACGACAAGGAGAACATAGGTACAACCAAAAATGTACAGCAGAGTCTCAAGCAACACAAATATTGCAACAAAAACAGTAAACATTAGGAGGATGACCCTGCCCTTGCGAGCTTACAATCTAAAGGGTAGTGGGGGACACACTAAGTAAGGGGTGGGGGGAGAGGATGGATGAAGCAGTGAGCCTTTGCCTCTGATGACCTGTGCATGAATGCCCAGTGCATCTCCCACTCCCATGCAAGACTGCAGGAGTTCTCAAGAGCTGTTCTCACTCTCTGGAATTCCATTTCTCTATCCATCAGGCTCACTTCAACACCTTCAAACAAGACCTCAAAACACACCTCTTCAAGATCGCCTACCCCCCTCCCACCCACTGCATCAATGCAATAACCCGCCTCTGGCAGGGTCCTCCCCTTAGTGTGTCCAACTTGGTCACACACCCCCTTCATTGGGTATTCTTCCTGCAGACTGATTTGGACTTGATCTATGTGGCCTCTAAGAATTAAACTCTGTTGCATGATTTTGTATCTTGTACCTTGTCTGTCTCCCTATTCATCTATTGGTCAACCCTGCATAATATGTTGATGTGTAATACATACAATAAATAATAATAGTAATGATGTGTAACCCTAACCTCCCACTTTTAAGTGATGGCTAACCCTAGCCCGCTACCTTCAGATGATGCTAACTGTAACCTTCCACTTTCAAATGATATCTAACTCTAATCCCTCACCTTCAAAACATAACCAATTCATATAGACATTTCTTAATAATTTGTAAGACTAACCTCCACTTCCTCTTCTGCCACAATCCTAACGGGGTTCACTGATGTCTACCACTAACCTTCCAATGCTCAAAATTCACTGAAATTTGGTGTACAACAGAGATTCACAGAGAGATGTTCTCTATAGATTCACTGAGATTTGGGAGACTGTGAGTGACATTTATCAAGAGTGTCTGAGACAAAATATTGGTAGGTTTGTAGAAATCCATGCAGAACTGTTTTAGACATCTTAAGAAATCACTAAGTAGTACAGTTTCCTTCTATTTGCTGTTGCTGAGGTAACCAATACATCTGCTGTATTGCATCAATGCCCAGCACTGGAAGGGTTAAAAATAGCTTCACAGGACACCTGGCAGCAGTGGGGAGGAGCCCTTCACAAATCACACCTAGCCTGCACTGCTGCACAATCTGAAGAACTGCTATTAAGCACTTTTTAATCTGCAGCAGTTTAGGAATGGACTTGCACTTTTCTTAACTGTAGTGCAGTTCTAGAAATTCACACTGAACTGTCACTATTGAGTAGGATTTGAAAAGTTTCTTATTATCATGAAAAACAGTTCCCCTGCTGGTTGGAACAGTTTAAGAAGGAAAAATTGTCAGTAATGCTTTGATAAATCTGGCCCTGAGAGTACATCTGAGAGTCTGTACAGAAATCCACTGAGATTTGGTGCTCCAGGGAGAGATGTGGTACTAAGCAAAGAGCAAGCAGCTTTGTTCTTCACTCCTTAGTATGCCGCTCAATCATTTGCTGCTTGTCATCTCTCCTTCCTTCAGTTATGTAGAAGCACAAGCTCCTTGGCCACAGTGCTTGTTACCAAACTTCTAGAAGCAGGTGGTTTCTGCAATCAGCCGCTGAGCGCCGAAGCTGGACGCCGCCGCGCCGCTATAGCAGTAATGCTACAATGCGGAGTGCGTATAGGTAATTAAGGGTTCCGGCAATTGCCAGACCCCAAATTACTTGTCCCTCCGAGTTGCAGCAACTTGGAGGGGAATAGTATTTAATGCCGTTGGGAATTTGAGCAGCAGCAGGTTGAGCCGTCATTCGACTCACCCTGTGCCCAGCTCACCGGCGGCGTACCTATATGTATGCAAAATTGTTGCCTTAATGATCAATTAAGAACATTAGAGCACCAGAAATGTTGCATGTGCACAATGGACTTGCATGCACTTGGTTGCAGGCTATGGAGTGCTGTATAGATTGAATAAAGATCAAATCACTTCTATTTGTGCCATAAGAAGCATGTTTAGGGGCAAAAAAATCATTAAAATATTTCTAGAAAACAAAGGGTTACTCGTGACACCCGGACATTCACCTACTATCGGCGCACTCTTTTATGTGTTGGCTTTATGCTTGTTTAATTAGAGCCTGCCAGATGTCTGAGGTCCAAAGGGACCCATGACCCAGATTCTGTAATTAGTAAACACTTTGTACACAGTTTTTTGATCCTCTAACGAGTTCCTTGTCCTTGGTGTTTGTAAGATGATTACCTGGGTGTCACAAAGCCGAAATAAAACACCCCGGGACTGCTCCCAGTGCATTCTGGGACCTGTAGTCGAATAATTTCTGTGGCTCATTCCGTTGGAGAAAAAAACTGCCATCATGTCATCATAAGTTAAGCAAGATTCAGCCAGAGGGACCACTTTGGTCACAGTTTGGCTCTGGCAAGCCAGTGGTCACTGGGCCTGTACTGGATTGATTTCAGTCCAAAACCTGCTATTTGCAAGGGGGTGGTTTCCGTGGTTCCCATCTGACTTAGCAAGACAAGTTTTGCTTGCAGCTCAGGAAGTGACATCACCAATCACGTGGTATCCACAGGGCATGCATAACACATGGGAAATTACTGATTCGGATATGTATCCTGTTTCCACAAAATTAAGACATCCCCTGAAATTAAGCCCTAGCAGGAATTTCGAGCATGCTCAAAATATAAGTCCTACCGTGAAAGTAAGCCCTAGCGGCAGTAAGGGGAAAAAGTATGGCAACTTGTGTTATTACTGGGGACACCAGGAGGACATGGGACAAAGCGGAGGACATGGATGACATAGGGGGACACGTGACACAGGGGATAGAGGAGGACACGGGGACAGAGGGGGACACCAGGAAGACACTAAAGGTACAAGGGGGCACAGGGGCACAGAAGAGGTGGATCCAGCAGAGGAAGAGGCGACACAGTGGGGAAGGCAGGAGGAGGACACACAGCACAGGAACTTGTGTATTCATAGAAATATAAGACATCCCCTAAACATATTTTGGTGCAAAAAATTAATATAAGCCACTGTATTATTTTCGGGGGAAACACAGGTTAGTTGCATGGTGGCTGGATGGTGTAATGGTTAAGGGCTCTGCCTCTGACATGGGAGACCAGGGTTCGAATCTTGGCTCTGCCTGTTCAGTAAGCCAGCACCTATTCAGCAGGAGACCTTAGGCAAGTCTCCCTAAAACACTGCTACTGCCTACAGAGTGCGTCCTTGTGGCTTCAGCTCTGGCACTTTGAGTCCGCCAGGAGAAAAGCACAATATAAGACTTTGTCTTTGAAAGAGGAAATTAAAACCTGCCTGGCGTTCTGATTGCCGCGGGAACGTTTTTTTGCACATTTTTTTTATCATGTAGCTAGCCTAGTGCTAGCTACATGATTCCCCCCCTCCCTGCGGCGTCCCTCCCTGCCCTCCGATCGCCGCCGGCGCAATCACCCGTCCGGAAATCCCGTTCTGAATGGGATTTCCTGGAGGGCTTCCCCCATCGCCATGGCGGCGATTGTCGTGGCGTCATCGACGTCGTGACGTCACAGGGAGACCCGATCCACCCCTCAGCGTTGCCTGGCACTGATTGGCCAGGCAGCGCACGGGGTCTCGGCTGGGGGGGCCCTGTATTGCGGTGGGTAGCGGCAGATCGGCGGCAATCGGCGGAGATCGGGTTTGCTTACTGCGTGTTTAAAAAAAAATTATTCAAATCGGCCCAGTGGGGCCTGTGCTCCTCCGGCGTCTCTGGACGAGCCTAGCTCATCCAGAACGCTAGGGAGGTTAAAAAAGAGCTTTGAACACACTGCACCTACAGCTTTATAATTAGAAACATTTTGATAAGTGAGTTTCTGCGTCAAATTCAGGCTACCTTAATCTTGCAAAATACAAATGCATGCGATTTTCTTTGTTTTTGTGATTCTTCTGGGATCTTATGCAGTGGTAATTTCGGCATGCAACACAATCCTTGTCTCTGAAGAATGGTATGGGGGGCGGGTGGGGAGGCTTCAGCTTGCAAGTAGATAAATGTAGCTATCCTTAAAAAAAAAAAATCCAGATTTCATATTAAAATGTAATGTCCGTTATTATGCAAGGCATGCTCATGTTTAGTGTGGATTCCCTTTAAAAATGTAGTTTGTATTGTCCTATGACTGAATGCTGTTCTCTGCCAGATCTAAGAGAGGGGTTGGAGGCACCCCAAAAAGTTAAAATGATTTGAAACTGCTAAAAAGGCAAAGGTACTGAAAGGTTTACGTTTCCTGATAGACCATCAGCCATATTTATTGAGCTGAAAAAAAGTTTATTGGACATAGAAAAATTGACAACGCATTTCGTGGGCTTTACCTGTTTCGTCATGTCAATGTCAGCAACAATGTGCCAAAAGTGACTGAGGAACAGGTACAAGTGACTACTACTAGATCTGCCACATCTAGCCTTATGATCTATTTGTAAGGTCACATTATCTGTTGATACCGATCGACATTCTCCTATGAGTCAATAGAGATGCTGTACTTACAATGACTGATGAAGGATGCAGAACGAGTGATGAACTCTGACAGAATTAGCCATTTTATTTTGCTGAGTCCTACACTGGGTGCATTTTTTCTTTGGCTTATGGTCTTAGATTATAGGGTAATAATAATAATATGTCCATTGAAATGCCAAATTGTTTTTGCAATCTTTCCTAAACATCCCCTACCTAGGGGGATGGGGGGTGGGGATATGGGGTACTTCTCCAATAGTAATGCCTCAGTCACTATCACAACTCCACCAACAATGTGGGGCTGTGCTGAACCATCGCGGGTGATCGGGGGCCGCTGTCAGCGCTGTCCCGCCCATGACACCAAGCGACACATTTGTGTCAGGCAGCATGGAAGCAGGAGCGGCAACAACTATACTAGTGGAGGCAACTATACTACCTATAGTGGGGGCAACTATACTAGCTACTTATACTGGCTACCTATACTGGCTACCTATACTGGGGGTAACTATACTGGCTACTATACGGAGGGGAAACTATACTGGCTACCTATACTGGGGGTAACTATACCTGGCTACCTACACTGGGGGTAACTATACTGGCTACCTATACTGGGGGTAACTATACTGGCTACCTATACTGGGGGTAACTATACCTGGCTACCTACACTGGGGGTAACTATACTGGCTACCTATACTGGGGGTAACTATACCTGGCTACCTACACTGGGGTAACTATACCGGCTACCTATACTGGCTACTTATACTGGCTACCTATACTGGCTACCTATACTGGGGGTAACTATACTGGCTACCTATACTGGGGGGTAACTATACCTGGCTACCTACACTGGGGGTAACTATACTGGCTACCTATACTGTGGGTAACTATACTAGCTACTTATACTGGCTACCTATACTGGCTACCTATACTGGAGGTAACTATACTGGCTACCTATACTGGGGGTAACCATACTGGCTACTTATACTAGCTACCTATACTGGCTACCTATACTGGGGGTAACTATACCGGCTACCTATACTGGGGGTAACTATACTGGCTACTTATACTGGGGGTAACTATACTGGGTACCTATACTGGGGGTAACTATACTGGCTACCTATACTGGGGGTAACTATACTGGCTACTTATACTGGGGGTAACTATACTGGCTACCTATACTGGGGGTAACTATACTGGCTACCTATACTGGGGGTAACTATACTGGGTACCTATACTGGGGTTAACTATACTGGCTACCTATACTGGGGGTAACTATACTTGCTACTATACGGGGGTAACTATACCTGGCTACCTACACTGGGGGTAACTATACTGGCTACCTATACTGGGGGTAACTATACTGGCTACCTATACTGGGGGTAACTATACTGGCTACCTATACTGAGGGTAACTATACTGGCTACCTATACTGAGGGTAACTATACTGGCAACCTATACTGGGGGTAACTATTCCTGTGAGACGGTCAGAAGCCGCTTTCATTGGCTCCTGACCCTGCCTATCAATGTAAGCCAATGGGAGTTGCTTACATTGATAGACAAAGCCAGGAGCCAATAAAATCGGCTTCTGACCTGCTCACAGGGCTCTGCCGTCATAGAGACGGCAGAGCAAGTGAGCTGCAGCGGGGAGACAGCGGCGAGATCAAAGCAGACGAAAATGCGCGGCGTCGGTTGATTGAAATCTACGCCCTGGCAGCCCGGTAGCCACCAAAACAGTAGTACAGATGAACACCGCTCACCACCCCACCTGATTAGCCAGGAGCAGGATCAGGGGCAGCCAAGCCCTATAAACACTGTGAACCAGAGCCGGCCTTTGGGGGTGGCAAGTGGGGCAATCGCCCCAGGCCCCACGCCTGAGGAGGCCCCGCACCCTCTGCAGTGCTGGGGAGAGCGGGCATAGTTGTTAAAACTCACGTGTCTTCACGGATGCTCACAGCCACCATCTATTTCCTCTCCAAGCATCTGTGTATTGGTAACAACGCCCCCTGGGATGACGTGACCGCATGTCACCACAGGAGGGCACTGTTACCAATACACAGATGCTGGGAGAGGAACTAGATGGTAGCTGTGAGCATCCGTGAAGACACGTGAGTTTTAACAACTATGCCCGCTCTCCCCAGCACTGCAGCCACATTATCTAACCTGTACTGCGGGGCACTTACCTATCTAATCTATACTGCAGGGCTTCTACCTATATAATCTATACTGCGGGGCACCTACCTATCTAACCTATACTGCAGGCTGGCACCTATCTAATCTACACTGCGGGGCACCTACCTATCTAACCTATACTGCAGGCTGGCACCTATCTAATCTATACTGCAGGCTGGCACCTATCTAACCTATACTGCGGGCTGGCACCTATCTAATCTATACTGCAGGCACCTATCTAACCTATACTGCAGGCAGGGCCGGCCTTTGACCTGAGCGACCTGTGCGATCGCTCAGGGCGCTGGCTTCCAGGGGGCGCTCCTGCCGCATGGAAGCTCCGCCCCCTGGTGCCGTGATAGGCGCAAGCATGATGCCCGTGCAGACAGCCACCGTGATGGAGGGGGAGCCGCGGGGAGGGCAGCCCGACCTCTCCCTCCCTTCCTCTCCGGGCACTCTCCCTGCTCCCCCTCCGATGTACACTGCAGCAGAGCAGAGCCAGACAGAACAACTCACCTCCCTGGTTCCGATCGCCGGCGCCTCTCACTTCCCGCTGGTCGCCTCTTCTACATTAGTTACTGATACACACTAAACTTCCTGTTAAGCAGGAAGTTTAGTGTGCATCAGTAACTAATGTAGAAGAGGCGACCAGCGGGAAGTGAGAGGCGCCGGCGATCGGAACCAGCGAGGGAGGTGAGTTGTTCTTCTCTGGCTCTGCTGCAGTGTACATCTGAGGGGGGAGCACGGAGGGCGGCCCGGAGAGGAAGGGAGGGAGAGGTCGGGCTGCCCTCCCCGCGGCTCCCCCTCCAGTATGAGGGGGCACCTACCTACCTACTCTATACTGGGGGCACCTACCTACCTACCTACTCTATACTGGGGGCACCTACCTATCTACCTACTCTATACTGGGGGCACCTACCTATTTAACCAATACTGGGGGGGGGGGGCAGCTACCTATCTAATCTATACTGGGGGCACCTACCTATCTAACCTATACTGGGGGGGCAGCTACCTATGTAATCTATACTGGGGTCACCTACCTATCTAACCTATACTGGGGGGCAGCTACCTATCTAACCTATACTGGGGGGCAGCTACCTATTTAATCTATACTGGGGGCACCTACCTATCTAACCTATACTGGGGGGGGGGGCAGCTACCTATCTAATCTATACTGGGGGCAGCTACCTATCTAACCTATACTGGGGGCAGCTACCTATCTAACCTATACCCGGGGCAGCTACCTATCTAACCTATACTGGGGTCACCTACCTATCTAACCTATACTGGGGGGCAGCTACCTATCTAATCTATACTGGGGGGCAGCTACCTATCTAATCTATACTGGGGGGCAGCTACCTATCTAATCTATACTGGGGGCAGCTACCTATCTAACCTATACTGGGGGCAGCTACCTAACCAACCTATACTGGGGGCAGCTACCTATCTAATTTATACTGCGGGCCACCTACCTATCTAATTTATACTGCGGGCCACCTACCTATCTAATCTATACTGTGGGCCACCTACCTATCTAATCTATACTGCGGGCCACCTACCTATCTAATTTATACTGGGGGCAGCAACCTATCTAATCTATACTGGAGGCAGTTACCTATCTAATCTATACTGGTGGCAGCTACCTATCTAACCTATATTGCAGGTACCTACCTATCTAACCTATACACTGGGGGCAGCTACCTATCTAACCTGTACTGTGGGCACCTACCTATCTAACCTATAGCTGGGACAAATGCCTATCTAGCCTATACTGGGGAAAGTATACTGGCTACCTATACTGGGGACACCTACCTGGCTAACCTATACTGGGAGGGATCTACAGCTGGCTACTTTTACTGGGTCACCTATGCCTGGCTACCTATACTGGGGGGGGACTTATAGCTATATGTCAGGATGGACGGATACGCCCCCCCCCCCTTAGTGTATGTGTGTGGTGCGCTGAAACACGAAGAGGATGAATTGGGGGGGGCACCAAAACCTGGTTACGCTCAGGGCGCTGTGAAACCTAAGGCCGGCCCTGACTGCAGGCACCTATCTAACCTATACTGCAGGCTGGCACCTATCTAATCTATACTGCAGGCACCTATCTAATCTATACTGCAGGCGCCTATCTAATCTATACTGCAGGCACCTATCTAACCTATACTGCAGGCTGGCACCTATCTAATCTATACTGCAGGCACCTATCTAATCTATACTGCAGGCTGGCACCTATCTAATCTATACTGCAGGCTGGCACCTATCTAACCTATACTGCGGGCTGGCACCTATCTAATCTATACTGCGGGGCACCTACCTAATCTATACTGCAGGCACCTATCTAACCTATACTGCAGGCTGGCACCTATCTAATCTATACTGCAGGCACCTATCTAATCTATACTGCAGGCTGGCACCTATCTAATCTATACTGCAGGGCACCTACCTAACCTATACTGCAGGCACCTATCTAACCTATACTGCAGGCTGGCACCTATCTAATCTATACTGCAGGCACCTATCTAATCTATACTGCAGGCTGGCACCTATCTAATCTATACTGCAGGGAACCTACCTAATCTATACTGCAGGCACCTATCTAATCTATACTGCAGGCTGGCACCTATCTAACCTATACTGCAGGGACCTATCTAACATATACTGCAGGCTGGCACCTATCTAACCTATACTGCAGGCACCTATCTAACCTATACTGCAGGCTGGCACCTATCTAATCTATACTGCAGGCACCTATCTAATCTATACTGCAGGCTGGCACCTATCTAACCTATACTGCAGGGACCTATCTAATCTATACTGCAGGCTGGCACCTATCTAACCTATACTGCAGGCACCTATCTAACCTATACTGCAGGCTGGCACCCATCTAATCTATACTGCGGGCACCCATCTAATCTATTCTGCAGGCACCTATCTAATCTATACTGCAGCCACCTTCCTATCTAATCTATACTGCAGCCACCTTCCTGTCTAATCTATACTGCAGGCTGGCACCTATCTAATCTATACTGCATGCTGGCACCTATCTAATCTATACTGCAGGCTGGCACCTATCTATTCTATACTGCAGGCTGGCACCTATCTAATCTATACTGCAGGCTGGCACCTATCTAATCTCTACTGCAGGGCACCACCCTACCTAATCAATACTGCAGGCTGGCACCTATCTAATATATACTGTGGGGTAGTGATGCTCAAATACCCCTTTTTAAAATTCGAGTTTGGTCGAATTCGAATAGTAAATTATTCGAGGTCAGTCGAATATTCGAGTCGAATAATTTTTACTATTCGATTCGACCTCGGACTTCGAGCTCACTATTCGAGTCGGTATTCGAGCTCACTATTCGAGCTGACTATTCGAATTGGCCTTAAATAGCTTCCAACACTTGTTTTGAGGGTGAATGATGCAAGAAACATCTTTTTTTCCAAGTAACAACAGCAAGTGATTATGTGGGGATGTTCCTTTAAAAAAAAATGTGGAAAGAGAAGTTGTGTCCTTAATTTTGTTCAGTAGTGTTACTGTATATACTTGTTCTTCTTCTTCTTTATCTTTCTTCTTCTTCTTCTAGATCTTCTTCTTCTATATCTTCTTCTTCTTCTTCTTCTTCTTCATCTACTTCTTCTTCTTCTTCATCATCTTCTTCTTCTTCTTCTTCATCATCTTCTTCTTCTTCTTCTTCATCATCTTCTTCTTCTTCTTCTTCATCATCTTCTTCTTCTTCTTCATCATCTTCTTCTTCTTCTTCATCATCTTCTTCTTCTTCTTCTTCATCATCTTCTTCTTCATCTTCTTCATCTTCTTCTTCATCTTCATCTTCATCTTCTTCTTCTTCTTCATCTTCATCTTCTTCATCTTCTTCTTCTTCATCTTCTTCTTCTTCTTCATCTTCTTCTTCTTCTTCTTCATCTTCTTCTTCTTCTTCTTCTTCATCTTCTTCTTCTTCATCTTCTTCTTCTTCATCTTCTTCATCTTCTTCATCATCTTCTTCTTCTTCATCTTCTTCTTCTTCATCTTCTTCATCTTCTTCTTCTTTTTCATCTTCTTCTTCATCATCTTCTTCATCTTCTTCTTCATCTTCTTCATCTTCTTCTTCTTTTTCATCTTCTTCTTCATCATCTTCTTCATCTTCTTCTTCATCTTCTTCTTCTTCATCTTCTTCATCTTCTTCTTCTTTATCTTCTTCTTCTTTTTCATCTTCTTCTTCATCATCTTCACGTATTTCTCTTTTCAATTTTTTTTTAAAGAAATGCAGCTATTTTTGAGCGTAACAAATAGCTGGTGGGCGCACGCATGTTGGAAGCGCCATTGTATGTGCTCCCTGGCAGTGGAAACACAAAGACAGCAGGAGGTAAATTCAGCAGCAGGAGGAGGAGGATGAGTGTGTGGCAGCAGGCAGTCAATGAGGCAGGCAGCTCGCCGTGACATAATAGCCCTGGTACCTAGCGGTGATACCAGGGCTGTAAATAAACACAACAGGAGGTCCCAGACAGCGGTCGTGCAGCCCACATTGTGTCCAATACACAACTGGGACAACACAGTTTTCAACCCGGGCACCTCAGAAAAATTAAACCTTTTTTTTTTTTTTAATGGTTTGTTTGGTTTTGGTTTTGCAACCAATATAGCTATTGTTTGACGTAATAGCTGGTGGCAGAGTGGCAGCAGAAGGTAATTCTGTGTACCCTGGCAGTGGGAAACACAGACAGACAGCAACAGCAGCAGGAGGAATGGAGGAGTAATGTGAGCAGCTATTGTTTGACGTAATAGCTGGTGGCAGAGTGGCAGCAGAAGGTAAATCATCTGTGTAGTGTACCCTGGCAGTGGGAAACACAGACAGACAGCAGCAGCAGCAGCAGGAGGAGGTGTGGAGGAGCAGTGTGAGTGTGGCAGCAGGTAGGCAGCGTGACATAATAGCCCTGGTACCTAGCGGTGATACCAGGTCTGTAAATAAACACAACAGGAGGTCCCAGACAGGGGTCGTGCAGCCCACATTGTGTCCAATACACAACTGGGACAACACAGTTTTCAACCCGGGCACCTCAGAAAAATTAAACCTTTTTTTTTTTTTTTAATGGTTTGTTTGGTTTTGGTTTTGCAACCAATATAGCTATTGTTTGACGTAATAGCTGGTGGCAGAGTGGCAGCAGAAGGTAATTCTGTGTACCCTGGCAGTGGGAAACACAGACAGACAGCAACAGCAGCAGGAGGAATGGAGGAGTAATGTGAGCAGCTATTGTTTGACGTAATAGCTGGTGGCAGAGTGGCAGCAGAAGGTAAATCATCTGTGTAGTGTACCCTGGCAGTGGGAAACACAGACAGACAGCAGCAGCAGCAGCAGGAGGAGGTGTGGAGGAGCAGTGTGAGTGTGGCAGCAGGTAGGCAGCGTGACATAATAGCCCTGGTACCTAGCGGTGATACCAGGGCTGTAAATAAACACAACAGGAGGTCCCAGACAGCGGTCGTGCAGCCCACATTGTGTCCAATACACAACTGGGACAACACAGTTTTCAACCCGGGCACCTCAGAAAAATTAAACCTTTTTTTTTTTTTAATGGTTTGTTTGGTTTTGCAACCAATATAGCTATTGTTTGACGTAATAGCTGGTGGCAGAGTGGCAGCAGAAGGTAATTCTGTGTACCCTGGCAGTGGGAAACACAGACAGACAGCAACAGCAGCAGGAGGAATGGAGGAGTAATGTGAGCAGCTATTGTTTGACGTAATAGCTGGTGGCAGAGTGGCAGCAGAAGGTAAATCATCTGTGTAGTGTACCCTGGCAGTGGGAAACACAGACAGACAGCAGCAGCAGCAGCAGGAGGAGGTATGGAGGAGCAGTGTGAGTGTGGCAGCAGGTAGGCAGCGTGACATAATAGCCCTGGTACCTAGCGGTGATACCAGGGCTGTAAATAAACACAACAGGAGGTCCCAGACAGCGGTCGTGCAGCCCACATTGTGTCCAATACACAACTGGGACAACACAGTTTTCAACCCGGGCACCTCAGAAAAATTAAACCTTTTTTTTTTTTTAATGGTTTGTTTGGTTTTGGTTTTGCAACCAATATAGCTATTGTTTGACGTAATAGCTGGTGGCAGAGTGGCAGCAGAAGAAGGTAATTCTGTGTACCCTGGCAGTGGGAAACACAGACAGACAGCAGCAGCAGGAGGAGGAATGGAGGAGTAGGCGAGCAGCTATTGTTTGACGTAATAGCTGGTGGCAGAGTGGCAGCAGAAGGTAAATCATCTGTGTAGTGTACCCTGGCAGTGGGAAACACAGACAGACAGCAGCAGCAGCAGCAGGAGGAGGTATGGAGGAGCAGTGTGAGTGTGGCAGCAGGTAGGCAGCGTGACATAATAGCCCTGGTACCTAGCGGTGATACCAGGGCTGTAAATAAACACAACAGGAGGTCCCAGACAGCGGTCGTGCAGCCCACATTGTGTCCAATACACAACTGGGACAACACAGTTTTCAACCCGGGCACCTCAGAAAAATTAAACCTTTTTTTTTTTTTAATGGTTTTTTGGTTTTTGGTTTTACAACCAATATAGCTATTGTTTGACGTAATAGCTGGTGGCAGAGTGGCAGCAGAAGAAGGTAATTCTGTGTACCCTGGCAGTGGGAAACACAGACAGACAGCAGAAGGGCAGTACACAGCAGCCCACTGTAGGTGTAAAATGTGTGGCTGCAGGCGACGTAATAGTCAAAGTGAACCAGGCTGGCTTAGTGAGCAGGAGCCAGGAGGTGGTAAAGGGTGGTAAGGCACATTAACGATGGTTCCGGCAGCCAGTTCATGTCCCCCTCTCGCCGACAACAGGGGCCAGGAACTCGCCTTCCACCCACGCCTGGTTCATCTTGAGAAACGTCAGTCTGTCCACAGACTTGTGAGACAGACGTGAGCGTTTCTCGGTGACCACGCCACCAGCTGCACTGAAGCAGCGCTCGGACAGCACGCTGGAAGGGGGGCAGGACAGCACTTCCAGGGCGTACTGCGCCAGCTCGCTCCAGATCTCCATGCGCTTGACCCAATACTCCATGGGATCAACAGGGGCATCGCTGTCAAGCCCGCTGTACGACCCCATGTAGTCAGCCACCATGCGGGTCAGGCGCTGGCTGTGACCGGAGGAGGATGCTGCTGCATGCATCTCCTCTCTAGTCACTGCTGCCGGAGCCTCTACAGTCCTGTAGAGCTCGTGGCTGAGAGACAGCAGGTCTGTGGGGCGCTTGCTGCTGCTGGATGCAGGCACCTGCTGCTGCCTCTGTGCTGGCTGCTGGACAGTGGGGGTGGAAGGCTGGGGGAAGGCTTCCTCCAAGCGCTCAACAAGGGCCTGCTGCAAGCTCCTTATTTGTTGCGCTGGGTCTCCTCCTGCAGGCGGCAGGAACTGGCTCAACTTCCCCTTGAGGCGTGGGTCCAACATCATGCTGATCCAGATGTCCTCCCTCTGCTTCATCTGGATCACCCTGGGGTCCCTGCGCAGGCACGTCAGCATGTGCGCTGCCATTGGGAAGAGGCGGGCCACGTCTGCTGGCACATCGACGTCAGTGCTGTCCTCATCCTCCTCCTCTGCCGCCTCATCCTCTCTCCACCCCCGCACCAACTCAGCTGCGCTGTGCTGATCCCCCTCATCAGCAGCCAGGTCAGGGACCTCCACCAAGTCCTCCTCCTCCTCCCCCTCAGAGGTGGACTGCGCAGCTGGTTGCCGCTCCTGCTGGTCCAAGGCTGCCGCTCCCTGTTCCAGCAAAGCATCGAGGGCCCTGTTCAGCAGAGAAACCAGGGGCACCCACTCGCAGACCATAGCATGGTCCCTGCTCACCATGTTTGTGGCCTGCAGGAAGGGAGCCAGCACAAAGCACACCTGCTGCATGTGCCTCCAGTCATCATCGGGGACGATGGACGGGATGTTGCTGGTCTTGTCCCTTCTCTGAGCTGCGGAAACAGTGGCCAGGGCAAGGTACTGTTTGACAGCGTGCCTCTGTTCAACCAGACGCTCCAACATCGCCAGGGTGAAGTTCCAGCGAGTCGGAACGTCAAGGATCAGCCGATGGCGTGGCAGATCCAGCTCCTTTTGCACGTCTTCCAGGCTCGCACAGGCTGCAGCCGAGCGCCGGAAGTGACGCACAACATTCCTTGCCGTTTCCAGCAGTTCGCCCATCCCCTGGTAGGTGCGCAGGAACTTCTGCACCACCAGGTTCAGCACGTGGGCAAGACAGGGGATGTGGGTCAGGTTTCCCCTGTCTATTGCGGCAACCAGATTGGCCCCATTGTCGGCCACCACCTCTCCGACTCTGAGGCCTCTGGGGGTCAGCCAAATCCTCTCCTGCTCCTGGAGTTTGGCCAACACATGGGTTGCCGTCAGCTTGGTCTTCCCAAGGCTGACCAAGTGCAGCAGCGCTTGGCAGTGGCGGGCCTTCACGCTGCTGCTGAGGCGGGGGGTTTGGCCAGGTGTGCCGGAGGATGGCAGAGGATCGGAGGAACCTGCTGCAGTTCCCCTGACCCTGCGGGGTGGCACCACCCACTGTGTTGCTGCTGCTGCTGTGCCCGCTGCTGCTCTCCCATCCTCACCCCCTTCCACCAAGCTGACCCAGTGGACAGTGAAGGACAGGTAGCGGCCTGTCCCGAAGCGGCTGCTCCAGGAGTCCATGGTGACGTGGACCCTTTCACCAACCGCGTGCTCCAGCCCTCGCTCCACATTGGCCATCACAAAGCGGTGCAGTGCAGGAATGGCCTTGCGGGAGAAAAAGTGTCTGCTGGGGAGCTGCCAGTCTGGGGCTGCGCAAGCAAGCAGCGCACGAATGTCGCTCCCCTCCTGCACGAGCGTGTACGGCAGGAGTTGGGAGCACATGGCCCGTGCCAGCAAGCCGTTCAGCTGCCGCACGCGACGGCTGCTGGGAGGCAGAGCCCTAACCACCCCCTGGAAGGACTCGCTCAAAAGGCTCTGGCGTGGCCTTTTGCTGGCACGGGAATCAGCAGACACAGCGGAGGAGGCCACTGAGGACTGGCTGCCAGAACAGGCCTCAGTGTCGGCGGCAGGAGTTGCAGAGGGGGGAGGAGCAGTGCGTTTCCGCACTCCTGCTGGTGCTGCTGGAGGAGCAGGAGGGCGGGTGGCTGCTGTTGCTGCTGCTGCTGAAGGCTGTGCAGTGATGGGTGTGGTGCCACTGCCAGCACCAGATGCCTTCAGCCTCTGGAACTCCTGATGCTGGTGGAAATGTTTCGCAGCAAGGTGGTTGATGAGCGAGCTGGTGCAGAACTTTAAGGGGTCTGCACCTCTGCTCAACTTCCGCTGACAGTGGTTGCAAGTGGCGTACTTGCTGTACACTGTGGGCATGGTGAAAAAGCGCCAGATTGGAGACAGAAACATCCCCCTACGGCATGGAAGCGCTGCTGCCTGTCTCCCTGTGGTGGTTGGAGGTGGGGCTTGGGGGGCTTGGGTGCGGCTGGTGGTGGTACTGGCAGATGCTGCTGCTGCTGCTGCTGAGCCTGAGACACCAGCAGGCTGTGGGACCTGCCTACTGCTGCTGCCAATGCTTGCAATGATGCGCCTCCTTGCAAGGCCCACAAGAGCATCCTCCTCCTCCTCCTCAGAGCTGCTGAGGACGACATCCCCTGGAGGTGGTGGCACCCAGTCTCTGTCTGTCACCGGGTCATCAACATCCTCCCCCTCCTGAAACATGTCCTGCTGGGATGAGGACACCCCAAACTCCTCTCCTGATGCATGGATGGGCTGCTTGACTGTCGCCACAGTCTTGCTGTCCAATCCCTCATCCCCCAAAGTGCCCATCAGCATCTCCTCCTCAAGATCGCCAACAACAGCAGACAATTTACTCATGATGCCTGGGGTCAAAAGACTGCTGAATGACAGGTCGGCGAGTGACGGTGAACTGGCCTCCTCCCCAGACCCTGCTGGGCGGCTGCTGCGAACAGGGGTGGTGGTGGTGGTGGTGAGGGTGGAGGCCTCAGATGCAGAGCTGATGGCGGGCTGCTCATCCTCCGTCATGAGTTGCACCACAGTGTCTGCATGCTTTTCCTCAATGGGACGTTTCCGACCCGGCTGGAGGAAAATGGGAGCAGGTGCTACACGCTGCTGCTGCTGTGTCTCTGCAGCGTGAGTTGCAGATGCTCCTGCTGGGCGGCGCCCAAGGCGTCCACAGCCAGTGGCTATGGGAGGAATGTTAGCCACTGACGCTGCTGCTGCTGCTGCGGAACTGTGCATGGTGGCGCGCCCGCGGCCGCGGCTTGCCACAATGCTGCTCCCTCTCCTCCTGATTCCCTTGCTGCCCTTCCCCTTGCCCAAACCGCGCTGGCTGCCACTTCCAGACATCTTCAATGTTTTGGGCGTATAGACAAAAGTTTTTTAAAAGGGCGGGTGAAAAGTGGTGTACTTTAATGGAGTGGGTTGGTTGGTGAGGTGACTGAGTGAGTGTCCCCTAGTACAGTAAGTAAGTAGTAACAGTCAGGAAGTACAACTAGCAGTTACAATAATCAGTAGTAATCACAAGTAAATTTAGTGTGTGCACACTCAGACAGTGAGTGCACGCACGCAGGAGCTAGTAGCCTATGAACACAGTGACTGAGTGTCCTAGACTCCTAGTACAGTAAGAGTAAGTAGTAACAGTAAGTAGAACTAACTAATTACAATAATCAATCAGCGATCAGAAGGAAATGGAGTGTGGGTGTGTGTACACTCAGACAGTGAGTGCACGCACGCAGGAGCTAGTAGCCTATGAACACAGTGACTGAGTGTCCTAGACTCCTAGTACAGTAAGAGTAAGTAGTAACAGTAAGTAGAACTAACTAATTACAATAATCAATCAGCGATCAGAAGGAAATGGAGTGTGGGTGTGTGTACACTCAGACAGTGAGTGCACGCACGCAGGAGCTAGTAGCCTATGAACACAGTGACTGAGTGTCCTAGACTCCTAGTACAGTAAGAGTAAGTAGTAACAGTAAGTAGAACTAACTAATTACAATAATCAATCAGCGATCAGAAGGAAATGGAGTGTGGGTGTGTGTACACTCAGACAGTGAGTGCACGCACGCAGGAGCTAGAAGCCTATGAACACAGTGACTGAGTGTCCTAGACTCCTAGTACAGTAAGAGTAAGTAGTAACAGTAAGTAGAACTAACTAATTACAATAATCAATCAGCGATCAGAAGGAAATAGAGTGTGGGTGGTGTGTGTACACTCAGACAGTGAGTGACCGCACGCAGGAGCTAGTAGCCTATGGACAGTGACTGAGTGTCCTAGACTCCTAGTACAGTAAGAGTAAGTAGTAACAGTAAGTAGAACTAACTAATTACAATAATCAATCAGCGATCAGAAGGAAATGGAGTGTGGGTGTGTGTACACTCAGACAGTGAGTGCACGCACGCAGGAGCTAGTAGCCTATGAACACAGTGACTGAGTGTCCTAGACTCCTAGTACAGTAAGAGTAAGTAGTAACAGTAAGTAGAACTAACTAATTACAATAATCAATCAGCGATCAGAAGGAAATGGAGTGTGGGTGTGTGTACACTCAGACAGTGAGTGCACGCACGCAGGAGCTAGAAGCCTATGAACACAGTGAATGAGTGTCCTAGACTCCTAGTACAGTAAGAGTAAGTAGTAACAGTAAGTAGAACTAACTAATTACAATAATCAATCAGCGATCAGAAGGAAATGGAGTGTGGGTGTGTGTACACTCAGACAGTGAGTGCACGCACGCAGGAGCTAGTAGCCTATGAACACAGTGACTGAGTGTCCTAGACTCCTAGTACAGTAAGAGTAAGTAGTAACAGTAAGTAGAACTAACTAATTACAATAATCAATCAGCGATCAGAAGGAAATGGAGTGTGGGTGTGTGTACACTCAGACAGTGAGTGCACGCACGCAGGAGCTAGAAGCCTATGAACACAGTGACTGAGTGTCCTAGACTCCTAGTACAGTAAGAGTAAGTAGTAACAGTAAGTAGAACTAACTAATTACAATAATCAATCAGCGATCAGAAGGAAATAGAGTGTGGGTGGTGTGTGTACACTCAGACAGTGAGTGACCGCACGCAGGAGCTAGTAGCCTATGGACAGTGACTGAGTGTCCTAGACTCCTAGTACAGTAAGAGTAAGTAGTAACAGTAAGTAGAACTAACTAATTACAATAATCAATCAGCGATCAGAAGGAAATAGAGTGTGGGTGGTGTGTGTACACTCAGACAGTGAGTGACCGCACGCAGGAGCTAGTAGCCTATGGACAGTGACTGAGTGTCCTAGACTCCTAGTACAGTAAGAGTAAGTAGTAACAGTAAGTACAACTAACTAATTACGATAATCAATCAGCGATCAGAAGGAAATGGAGTGTGGGTGTGTGTACACTCAGACAGTGAGTGCACGCACGCAGGAGCTAGTAGCCTATGAACACAGTGACTGAGTGTCCTAGACTCCTAGTACAGTAAGAGTAAGTAGTAACAGTAAGTAGAACTAACTAATTACGATAATCTATCAGCGATCAGAAGGAAATAGAGTGTGTGTTGTGTGTGTACACTCAGACAGTGAGTGCAGTGCGCACACGCAGGAGCTAGTAGCCTATATGAACAGTGACAGTGAGTGTCCCTACGGGTACAGTAAGAGTAAGTAGTAAGTAAGTACAACTAACTAACAATAATCTATCAGTAATCAGAAGGAATTAGAGTGTGTGTACACACAGACAGTGAGTGAGTGCACACACGCAGGAGCTAGCTAGTAGCCTATAAACAGTGACAGTCAGTGAGTGTCCTACTCCTAGTACAGTATAACTACAATACTATTAGTAAAGGACAGCAGAAATACTGGTATAGATGAGAGAAATAAACAGAGGACAGCTGCCCACAGAGGCAAGGCCCCCCTGAGGCCTAAACCTGTAAGCTTGCAGCAGCTGCCTGTCTCTAATGTAACACACAAGCTACTAACTAAAATACAATGTCTATCTAACTAACAACAATATAGGTGTATATGGCAGGTGTAGGTGAGCAAAAACGCTAGGTAAATGATCACAATAGAGCACTTGCTAAGCCAAAGCACAAAGGAGCAACTCTCTCTCTGTACAAGTCTCAGGCAAGCATGGAGAAACGGAACATGGCGGCCGCTATTTATAGGGTAGGGGCTGGCCAGGGTCCCCCTCTGTGATTGGCTGCCGTCAGAGGGCCTGGGAGCCCTCTTATTGGCTCTAAGGACATCAATCTGGGCTATGACGCTATTCGAGCTCGGTACCGAGCTCGAATAGCGCCGGGTTGCTCGAATAGCTCGAATAGTGAATGGGCTATTCGAGTGTACTCGGATAGCCCATTCGAATAGCTCCAGCTATTCGGAGCTCGAATACCGAGCTCGAATAGCTGAAAAAGAGCTCGAATATTCTAGCTACTCGAATATTCGAGCTCTGCTGAGCACCACTGCTGTGGGGTACCTACCTAACTAATCTATACTGCAGGCACCTTCCTATCTAATCTGTACTGCAGGGCACCTACCTACCTATCTAATCTGTATTACAGGGCACCTACCTGTCTAATCTAAACTGCAGTGCACCTATCTAATCTATACTGCAGTGCACCTATCTAATCTATACTGCAGGCACCTATCTAATCTATACTGCAGGCACCTATCTAATATATACTGCGGGGCACCTATCTAATATATACTGCGGGGCACCTACCTGACTAATCTATACTGCAGGCACCTATCTAATCTATACTGCAGGGTACCTACCTACCTATCTAATCTGTACTGCAGGGCACCTACCTGTCTAATCTATACTGCAGGCACCTATCTAATCTGTACTGCAGGGCACCACCCTATCTAATCTATACTGGAGGCACCTACCTATCTAACCTATACAGTGTGTGCTTCCACAACGTGTATCCACAGCATATATCTCTAGGCTCCGCATATGACACTCGCCCCAGGCCCCGCGTACTCTAAGGCCACCTCTGCTGTGAACAAAAGAGAGAGATCGGCTTCTTCTGGCATAATAAAAGTCCGATCTTTATTGAAGAATTGATGTGCTGGACATACAAATCAGCTATCCAAAGCCATCAAAACCGGGCGTAGATTTCAATCATTAAGGTCCTAAAGTAGTTAAACTTATGCTCTAAAATATTCGGTTTACAGTTCACAACTGAAGGGAACCAGTTGATCATCTAGGCGGATTCCACACATGTCCAGATATCCAGAAATCTGCCTGCTCTGGGTCTGATGTCAGATCGATGTGCTCATCTCTTTATGCTGTTGTTCCCATCGCATTCCACTGAATGTACTGCAGGTTTGAGTTTATAGGCGTTTTTCACAATGTCAGGCCTGAATTCCCTCTCCGCTAGTTTTCAGCAGATCGCAAAACTTTCACTGCTTATGTCAGCAATCACGTAGATGATGGCAGTGGAAAATTGGAGGCTGCATTTACAATGACTGCCTAAATCTAAAACGACAGAAACACTTAAAAGTGTGGAGCACTACGCTGCAGAAAGATGTAATATGACTGAATTCAGAAAATACTACTGCTATGTTGAGTCTTTTCAAACCTCCGATTTTAGGTTTGCGAGCCTTGAATGCGAACTTCTGCAAAAGTTTGCGAACCTGCGAACTTCGCGAACCGCAATAGACTTCAATGGGCAGGCGAACTTTCAAAACTACACTAATTCTGGCCACTAAAGTGATGGAAAAGATGTTTCAAGGGGTCTAACACTTATAGGGGGGCATGGCGGAGTGGGATACACGCCAAAAGTCCCGGGTAAAAATCCGGATTTGACGCACAGCAGGGTTTAAGGGCAGAAATCACATTGCATTGCTAAATTTTAGGCCTAAAGTGCTTTAAAACATCTTGCATGTGTATACATCAATCAGGTAGTATAATTAGTGTACTGCTTCACACTGACAGACTAAACTCACTGTGTAATGCACCGCAAACAGCTGTTTGTGTAGTGACAGCCGTGCTGGACTGGTGCGCACCATGGCCAGAGTGCAGGCGATGACGGTTTTCAAGCCCATATGGTTGGGCTGAGGTAGCTCAATGACAGAACAACAGTGACTGAGTGTCCACCTGACCGAATTTAGTCTGTCCACAATGAAGCAACGACCTTATTATCTTGGGGCAGGTGTGCCCCCCAACACACTCATATAGCCGGTCATTGCTTCATTGTGATACGCAAGCCCCTTCACCGCGGCAAGGTAATGATCACGAAGGGTTATTGACACATGTACATGCCTTTTGTTTTGTTGTTGCAGCCACAGTGCAGCCAGAAAAATTAGGCAGGCATGTACACGCACCAGAAAAATTATTATAGCGGCCGCTGCTAGCAAATTCAGGAATCCACCTGGAGTACTGGACCCTGTTGGTGGTGGCGGAGAAGGCAGTCAAGTGGCCTGCAGGAAGGGATGCTGTGTGGGGACCGACTTAGTCTTGGGGCAGGCAGTCACACTCACACGGTGTGCAGACAGAGATGTTGTGCGAGGGGACTGTCTTCGGGCAGGGCTGACCGTGCTTTGCAGACCAGGCATCCGTGGTCAGATGGACCCTTGGCTCAACGCTGTGTGCCGGAGATGACACCACTTGCCTTTCAACATCACGGTAGAATTTGTGTATCGCCTTTTTTAAGAAATAATTGCGTGATGGTATCTTACACTGCGGTGTGTGGCTTTGCTTTTGTGTGCTGCTTTTCATCAGGTGGTCATCCCATTGAAGTTTGTGCTTTGTAATCATGTGCCTTCGTACGGTAGTTGTCCCTACACAGGTCTTGGTCTTTCCACGGCACAATTTTCTTTGGCAGAGAGTACAGATGGCATTGCTCTCATCTGAGGCAGACACACAAAAAAATTTCCACACCGCTGAGCCCTGGGATGATGGCACTTTGGTGATGGCTGCCGACGGATTGTTAAGTGGGGTGCCAGAATCAGAGCAAGAAGAGAAAGATATGTCACGCTTCCGTGCGGAAGCTGAGGAAGATGAGGTGTTCTGTGTTAAATAGTCAACTACTTCCTGACAATATTGGGGGTTGATGGCACGTGCCTTCTTCTGAACACTGTACTTTGGTCGAGGCAGGGCCGCACAAAATCACGACAGCACGACCTCGAACAGACCTGCCGGGTGGCCTGCCTCTGCCTCTTGTTTTGTCCATATTTGGGGGGATGAAGTGAAAGGTATGCACTGACTTGACTAATACGATGTGCGGTTACACAGGTGCGGTGTAAAGGTTACAGTGACTGCTGGTACAACAATGTGCGGTTACACAGGTGCAGTGAAAGGTATGCACAGACTGGTATTACACAATACAATGTGCAGCTGTCACACACACAGGTCCAGTGAAAATGAATGCACTGACTGCTGGTATATAATACAATGTGCGGTCAGTCACAGGTGCAGTTACAGGTATGCACGGACTGGTATTACACAACACAATGTGCAGCTGTCACACACACAGGTGCAGTAAAAGGTATGCAGTGACTGCTGGTATATAATACAATGTGCGGTCAATCACAGGTGCAGTTACAGGTATGCACAGACTGGTATTACACAATACAATGTGCAGCTGTCACACACACAGGTCCAGTGCCAGGGAAAGGTATACTCTGAATGTGCTGGGCCTGGCACAGTATAGCAATTAGCAAGGGCCAGCTGCGACACACAGAGCTGTATAATGCAGTGTCAGTGGCACACATACAAAAAAACACTTCACAAGAACATTAGCTCTGAAAAGAGCTCTTTTTGTGGTGCTTTTCAACAACAAATATCAGCTAGGAGCAAGCTACAAGAGCCTAACTAAGCTTTCCCTATCTCTGCAGCAGGTTCCTCTCCCTTCTCTCACTAACAGCAGCAGACAGAGTGAGATCATGGCCAACGCTGCTGCCTTATATAAGGGGGGGGGGCTCCAGAAGGAAGTGCAGCCTGATTGGCTGCCATGTGTCTGTGACTGTGATGTAGAGGGTCAAAGTTTAGCCCAATGATGTAGTATAGGGGGCGGGTCGAACTCGCATAAAGTTTGCGTTTGATCGCGAACCAGCGATGTTCGTGCAAATAAGTTCACGTGCGAACCGTTTGGGACAACTCTGCTATACAGAATACTGGGTCATTGGTAACAGAAAGCAACTGCACCCTGGTACAAAAACGTGGGTTTCCCAATGTTAAAGTAAGGTAGAGCAGAGTAACCAAGCAGCTCAGGATGACCCAAACTACTAGTAATGTATAGGGGGATGAAAGGAACCAAAAAGCCCTCCTACTAAAAAAGCAAAGCTTGGTGTAATTGCCTTCTTAAAACAGAAGGAAATTTGCAATAATTCAGTTATAAGTGAACATTTGTGGTTACCCACAATGCCCTACTGAATATGCAAATTATCCCTTTTCGCCCTTGTTAAAGGGAAGGTTCACGCAGGAGCTGTAAAAAATAGAAATCAAAATCCACTTACCTGGGGCTTCCTCCAGCCCGTGGCAGGCAGGAGGAGAAGTTCTGCGCCTGCGCAGTACAGCCCGGAGGACGTCGGATGACGTCAGCGCGCACAAGTGACACGCAACTTGGAGCGCAGGAGCAGCCCGACCTGGCAGCCGGCCTGGCCAGGTCGGGATCACCACCGGAGACCACCGGGAGCCTGCGGTGCGGCGGCGAGGGCACCTCCTGCCTGCCACGGGCTGGAGGAAGCCCCAGGTAAGTGGATTTTGATTTCTATTTTTTACAGCTCCTGCGTGAACCTTCCCTTTAAGCCAAGCAAGCATCCAGAACCACTGGTATATAGCAAGCCTATAGCTTTAAGTTTTACACAGCCATATCAAACCCACATGTAGACAGCCTGTTTCAGACTTTTGGTCCTCATCAGTACATGGCAGGTGAGAGGGATATGGAGGCTGCCATATTTATTTCCTTTTAAGCAATACCATGAGGTAAATACATTACCCACGCGGTTTGAAAACCGCTTGGGTAATGTATTTCAATGGGCTGGTGCACACCAGAGTGGTTTGTTTTTTCCACAAACGCAAACTCGGGGGCTGCAGCATTTTTTAGATTTCTGAGGTGTTTCTGCCTCAATTTTTAAGTATAGGAAAGTGGAAAACCACTCTGAAAAACGCTAGATCAGAGCGGTTTTCCAGGCGTTTTTGTTACAGAAGCTGTTTAGTAACAGCTTTTACTGTAACAATATTTGTAATCTGCTACACAAAAACGCTCCAAAAAATGCTAGGCATGTTTAGAAAATGTCTCTAAACATGCCTAGAATCGCTCTGAAATCTGCTTCAAAAATCTCTAGCGCTTTGTGGATCTGCTAGAGGTTTTTAGTGTGCACTGGGCTATACTTTCAGCTATAGACCATGAGGGCTTGTTCACACCTGGGGCGTTTTCTCTCTTTTTTAAAGGGAACCTAAACTATGTGTCAGGAACCGGCCCGTGGCATGCCTGCGTATACGGTTCCCGACTGCGGGTTTGACCAGATCAAGCGGGGGACAGCCTTATTCAAGCTACAAACAAGGCTGTGACCCCTAAAAAGCTTCTTACTGCCACCACTAGCGGTTGCTAGACACGTCAACTCAGGTGTCGAGTGCTCAACACGCAATCTGCGTTTTCGTATTCGGGTCAGCTTTGCGCTTAGGCCGAATACGGGGAACGCCACGCACCCACACACACAGTACAGTTGTACAGTAACACAGCACAATCAGGCACTGACTTGTAATGCAAGTTACACTGTCGTGCAGCAAAACCACTAACAGTAGTTCCGAACGATACTGTTAGCCACTCCCACTCTGCTGTCGAGCGCAGAAGTGCCCCATACACACAATGCAATTACAATTTCATATGGTAGTGTTGCTCAAGCATACAATTAGGCATGGACTTATACACAGCTACACTGCAGTCTCCTCTAGGCAATGAGTGTTAGTTTAGTACAGCAGAAGTCAAGCTTATTAAATAATAATTTAATATTCCAGGAAAAAAGTGGAACAATGCAGAACAGAATATATACAAAAGATTACAAAAAACAAAATAAAAAAAAGTTACAAAATTAAGAGTTACAAAGATACACACGAGACAAGTTGCAAAAATAAAAATGGGATAAACGTAAAGTGAACTTTTACCATCGCACATGTCCAACCGTGGAGAGACGCGGATATACCGATTTCCTCGGGATCATCTCTAGCGATGAGCTACTCTCGGGAGAAGATACCTGTGACTGTTCTGGACCACCTTAAATAGTCTGAAGTGTCCCCTGGGGCATTTAATGTCCAGCCCCTAGGAACTAATGCAATTTCCCCGTTTGTGACATCACCGAACGCTTGTCATAATCTTCCTGTGATGTGCGAACTTCAAAGGGTTCCTGTTTCAGCTTTTTGAAGGTTGCCGATTTCACAGGTAAGATTGTATCCTGAGAACAACAAGTATCCTGTTTACACTTACAGATTTCAAAGCAATTCCACTTCCAGCCCACTATTCAGACTAAGAGGTAGCCGAACGCCAGTGTGGGCTTCAACCTGGTCGGGTAAATGTCTAAGTAAGTATTTCCTTCCTAGTGGCTAGGTAGACAGTTCCTAATTACTGTCCAGGTTCCTTTGCCTATTGAAGGTGACTGGTCTATTCAATGAAGACAATGGCAGTTCCCTTGATCTCTGCCCTGAATGACTGTTTTAATCTACATACCGACCTTATCCAGGTGACGCCTTCCAAAAGCCAGACTGGCTGACATACCTACACCTCTGACAAAATATATAGCAGACAGAAAAATGACAAAATATGTCCCTGTCTTACCCTTAACCTCATAACTAGCTGCTATATTCCTGACACTATGTATTTTTCCTTTTAAAATATTACCAGTTGCCTGACTCTCCTGCTGATCCTGTGTCTGTAATACTTTTAGCCACAGCCCCTGAACAAGCATGCAGATCAGGTGCTCTGACTGAAGTCAGACTGGATTAGCTGCATGCTTGTTTCGGGTGTGTGATTTGCCACTACTGCGGCTAAAGAGATCAGCAGGACTGCCAGGCAACTGGTATTGTTTAAAAGGAAACATCCAGATCCCTCTCAGTTAAGGTTCCCTTTAAGAGCCGGCAGTGGCGTAGCAATAGGGGATTCAGAGGTAGCGACCACATCGGGGCTCTTGGGCTAGAGGAGCCCTGAGAGGCCCACCCCTCAAACACAGTATTAGCTCTTTATTGGTCCTGTGCTGATAATATTCACTTCTATGGTTTATTTGATGCAGTGCGCGCGATGCGCCCATTAAACCCTATGGGCGCTGCGCGCGGAATTACGCGATTGAGCGCGTAAAACTTTGCGCGCGGGACTTTGCGCGCGATAAAGAGCACAAATCGGTGCTAACTCAGCGGTGCAAAGCTTATCACGCCTAAAGTCTTTTAGGCGTGATAACTGAGTTATCACTGCTTTGTGAATCAGGCCCAATATCTACGCTGCCTAAAAATGAAAATGAGCCACGTGAGCCCAAAATACCCCCTGGTGCCGCCATATACAAATTAACATTGCGGCCTATGTGGCGCCCATTTTTCCAAAGCGACACCCACGCCCAAATTACCTACTTCGCCTTTAGTATGCTGTAAATTGGCTATACTAGTACTCTTTTTATTTGTTTTATTCACTAAGTATTACTATTTTACTGTAACAAAATGTTAAAAAACCTTCTGCATCATATCTAAAAAGGAGGAAGTTCTTCCTTCACCCAAGAAACAAGGGGAAGGTGGGCAGGGAGCCCTGTCATTGATTGGACAGTGTCAATGGTGGGTTTGTACTTTTTCTGCCCCAAGGCAAGCCTTGCCCTTGCTCCCTATACATATCCCCCCCCCCCCCATGGAGCCACCGCTGGTTCGATGTGCAGCCCCTCTTAGGTGGGTAACATCCATGTACATCAGCCACTTCAAACATAGCTTGAGCTGCATCTCTCCTTTTCCATATGTTGTTCCTCATATGCAGCCTTCCTTTTCTGTGTGCAAACTTCTCTACTATATTCAGCTTCCTTAGGCAGCAGCTGCCCAAGATCTGGGCCTTTGTGGCCTTTCCAGATATCCGGCCTGAGCAGGGTGTCTTGTTATTGGTTGGGCAGAAATGGGAGGGAAAGCATTCGGGCTAAATTCCACCTTTTTAGATGGAGGGGAAGGTTGCATTACAGAAAAATTGTAACATCTTATGGGGATAAAACAGGCATTTTAACCACTTCAGGACCATGCATATTAAAATCTACATCCTGTCTTTGAAAGCTAGTTTGGAACAAATTGGGCTTGATTCACTAACCGGCGCTAAGTGTTAGTGCCGGAGTGAAAAGCCACTTAGTGCCTTATAAGTAGCTTTGCGCGCACTAACAGCCGCGCAAAGCTACATCGCGCACAGCACCGTGCATAGCGCATGCAGTGCGGTGCGCCGATAATAGTGCACGGTGCGATGATAACGTCGCACCCACTATTCTGTAAATGGTGTGCCGAATACGGCGCATCGGGTGCGCCCGAAGTGGCGCATTAATGTGCTGTTTCGAGCGCACCCAATGCGCCCTTTTCGCCGCACCATTTCCAGCATAGCGGATGCAACATTATCATCGCACCGCGCACTATTATCGGCTCACCGCACTGCGCGTGCTGTGCGTGATGTGTGGGCGCAAACCACCTATCGCCCTGGTTTGCGCCCACAAAGTGTTAAGGCTCAACGCCAGTTAGTGAATCAGGCTCATTGTAGATTTTTACTACATCATTCTTGTGTACTTTGACAGCTGGCACCTTTTGGAATGAATGAGGAACAATTTGATTGGCTCCTGATCACCTGATCACTAGGCTTGCATAATGATCTCTTTTTTTGTTTTAAAATCCTATTTTCCACCTTTATTTAGTACCCCTGCAGTGTACCTAAGAATAACTAATCTAAATAATTTTGACATCTCTGCATACAAAACATATGGATCAATCCATTTCTAAAGTTTTACTGCTGCAATTAGAGATATTTCAATTTTTTTTTATTTTTTAAGCATATTATCTCTTAAAAACACAAGCAAATTCCAGATTTACTATAAATTATATAAAAAGAAAGCCCTATTTGTCCTAAAAAAAACTAAATATGTGTGGGTAAAGTAAGAATTGCCCAAGATCTATCAACTTAAAGGGAAGGTCCAAGGAATTTAAAAATAAAAAATCCACTTACCTGGGGCTTCTTCCAGCCCCTGGCATCCGTCCTGTGCCCACGCCGCAGCTCCAGTGGCTCTTGGTCCCCTCCGGTGGAGAAGCCGACCTCGCCGGTTTGGCTTCCGCGTCAGCTTCCCCTGCGCTCCAGCGTGTGGTTCACTGATCGCGCTGACGTCATCTGGACTGTACAGAGCAGGCGCAGTACTTCTGCCCCTGCTCTGTACAGTCCAGATGACGTCAGCGCGGCTCTGAGAGCTGCTCGCACAAGCGCAGTAGGAATCCTGCGCCAGAGAGGACCCAGGACCACCAGCGGTTAGTGGAGCTGGGGTGAGGGGCTGGAGGAAGCCCCAGGTAAGTGGATTTTTTATTTTTAAACTGCTCGGATGTGTCCTTTAAGCAAAGGCATAGCAGAATTGTGAAAATTGGCTTGGTCTTCTGGAAATACAACTATGAAAGGAGTTGGGGGACATGCTTAGTTTTGCAGTTTGAGAACCACTTCAGGTACTCTTCAAGACCACAATGGCTTTTAGCAGGGGCGTAGAAATAGGGGTTGCAGAGGTTGCGACCGCATCAAGGCCCTTGGGCCAGCGGGGCACCAAAGGGCCCTGCCTCAACTACAATATTAGCTCTCTATTGGTCCTGTGCTCATAATATTGACTTCTATAGATACTTTGAATAGTGGTAATCATTAACAAACTGTTCCCCATCCCCTTTTTGTACCTCTGACACTGTAGTTGCCATTGGCAGGTTTTGGTGCGCCGTCTCAATTGTTATGTATAGAGTGCTTGGGGGCCCCATTGTAAAACTTGCATCGGGGCCCACAGCTCCTTAGCTACACCACTGGCTTTTAGAGTTGCAGTTTTGTTAAGGTTTGGCGCAGTACCGCAATTGTCTTGGTGTGAAATTCCCATATACTATAATGGGACAGTTCACCCTGGCATTCCTACTTAGTGTTTCCCTGGCTGTGCATTTAAAAAGCAACCCCTGTGGCTTTTTTTGTCACTTTTGGTTTACAGTGGGAGTCTGCAGGAACATCTGCCAAACCCTAAGAAAAATATCCTTGGCTGTGGAAAAAACACTCCACATCTATTACTGGCTTTCTGATAGTGTTCAACAAGCTGTGGCAAATGCTAGGAAAATCCAATAAAAACACTCGTTTCAATGCCAAGAAAATGCTGCTTAATATTTTACTGACATTTAAAATGAAAGCCAGTACGAAGAAAAGAGGGATCTGTTTTGTTCCCACTGCAGTTTCAAAATTTTAGACATTCCCAAGTGTTCTTTGTGATACAACTTTGCCTGTGAAGCAGAGAGGTCATCGGTCAAGCTGCCTACGTATTATCTGTGTGGCTTCATCTAATCCAATCAGTGCTCATCTATCCCACCATCAGGATTTGCAGTAGTGTTGGTCAAGACAAATATTAGCTTCTCGTGTGTGGTTCGTTCATCCCGATCCAAATGGTGCAAAGTGGAAGTAACAGAGAGAACGGCACTAGATAGATGATGATCAGGCGCTTGAGGGAGCAAAGCGAGTGGCTGTGCTTCCAGATTACGAGAACATTGGTACAACTACAATGGAACTTGAAAGATCCAGGCACCAGAGCACTTTAAGTTGCAAGAACACCTTTTTATCCTCAGCAAGACATAAAACACATTGTGGTGCATTCGGCCTGACAGCCGTTTCATGCCCTATACCCACTTCATTAGAGGCTACAAGTGCCGAAATCTGATGTCAAGTAGAGCAAGGGGGTGACCAATATTTTCTAATTAGTTTTCAGTCAGATAGTGATAGATGAGCTCATGTGGGTTTGGCATGGTAGAATCAGCATGGGCCTAAAGCATGGGGAGAGGGATTGCTAAAATATCCTCATGTTTCAGCTATTGCTTGAGTGTAATTGATCCCTACTTGGTGAGTAATCTTAACCTCTCCCAAACATGAACCCCTTTCTGATGACTAACCCTTGCCTCCCATTAATGATTAACCCCTTTCTGATGCCCATCCTAGCCTCCCACCCAGCATTAACCCCTTTCTGATGCCCATCCTAGCCTCCCACCCAGCATTAATCCCTTTCTGATGCCCATCCTAGACTTCCATCCAACATTAATCCCCTTCTGATGCCCAACTCTAGTCTCACACTCAACAATAACCCCTTCTTGATTCCCCCACCCAGCATTAGCCTATTCCTGATGCTCAACTCTAGCCTCCCACCCAGCATTAACCCCTTCTTTCTGCTAAACTCTAGCCTCCAACCCAGTATTAACCCCTTCTTTCTGCTAAACTCTAGCCTCCAACCCAGCATTAACCCCTTCTTTCTGCTAAACTCTAGCCTCCAACCCAGCATTAACCCCTTCTTTCTGCTAAACTCTAGCCTCCCACCCAGCATTAACCCCTTCTTTATGCTCAACTCTAGCCTCCCACCCAGCATTAGCCTATTCCTGATGCTCAACTCTAGCCTCCCACCCAGCATTAACCCCTTCTTTATGCTCAACTCTAGCCTCCCACCCAGCATTAACCCCTTCTTTATGCTCAACTCTAGCCTCCCACCCAGCATTAGCCTATTCCTGATGCTCAACTCTAGCCTCCCACCCAGCATTAACCCCTTCTTTATGCTCAACTCTAGCCTCCCACCCAGCATTAACCCCTTATTTATGCTCAACTCTAGCCTTCAACCCAGCATTAACCCCTTCTTTATGCTCAACTCTAGCCTCCCACCCAGCATTAACCCCTTCTTTCTGCTAAACTCTAGCCTC
This sequence comes from Hyperolius riggenbachi, assembly GCF_040937935.1. Classification (NCBI taxonomy): domain Eukaryota; kingdom Metazoa; phylum Chordata; class Amphibia; order Anura; family Hyperoliidae; genus Hyperolius; species Hyperolius riggenbachi. The sequence continues at coordinate 104,783,756 of NC_090648.1, forward strand.
CAACCCAGCATTAACCCCTTCTTTCTGCTAAACTCTAGCCTCCCACCCAGCATTAACCCCTTCTTTCTGCTAAACTCTAGCCTCCAACCCAGCATTAACCCCTTCTTTCTGCTAAACTCTAGCCTCCCACCCAGCATTAACCCCTTCTTTATGCTCAACTCTAGCCTCCCACCCAGCATTAGCCTATTCCTGATGCTCAACTCTAGCCTCCCACCCAGCATTAACCCCTTCTTTATGCTCAACTCTAGCCTCCCACCCAGCATTAACCCCTTCTTTATGCTCAACTCTAGCCTCCCACCCAGCATTAGCCTATTCCTGATGCTCAACTCTAGCCTCCCACCCAGCATTAACCCCTTCTTTATGCTCAACTCTAGCCTCCCACCCAGCATTAACCCCTTATTTATGCTCAACTCTAGCCTTCAACCCAGCATTAACCCCTTCTTTATGCTCAACTCTAGCCTCCAACCCAGAATTAATCCCTTCTTTATGCTCAACTCTAGCCTCCCACCCAGCATTAACCCTTTCTTTATGCTCAACTCTAGCCTCCAACCCAGCATTAACCCCTTCTTTATGCTCAACTCTAGCCTCCCACCCAGCATTAACCCCTTCTTTATGCTCAACTCTAGCCTCCCACCCAGCATTAACCCCTTCTTTATGCTCAACTCTAGCCTCCCACCCAGCATTAACCCCTTCTTTATGCTCAACTCTAGCCTCCAACCCAGCATTAAACCCTTTTTTATGCTCAACTCTAGCCTCCCACCCAGCATTAACCCCTTCTTTATGCTCAACTCTAGCCTCCAACCCAGCATTAACCCCTTCTTTATGCTCAACTCTAGCCTCCCACCCAGCATTAACCCCTTCTTTATGCTCAACTCTAGCCTCCCACCCAGCATTAACCCCTTCTTTATGCTCAACTCTAGCCTCCCACCCAGCATTAACCCCTTCTTTATGCTCAACTCTAGCCTCCAACCCAGCATTAAACCCTTTTTTATGCTCAACTCTAGCCTCCCACCCAGCATTAACCCCTTCTTAATGCTCAACTCTAGCCTCCCACCCAGCATTAACCCCTTCTTTATGCTCAACTCTAGCCTCCCACCCAGCATTAACCCCTTCTTTATGCTCATCTCTAGCCTCCGACCCAGCATTAACCCCTTCCTGGACCTAACCATACCCTTTCCTCCCTAATTTTTACTGTGCCATAGCAATAACCATAGCAGTTGCAGGTACAGGGATTGGGGAGAGGCAGAGAAGCAGCGGGTCCTCAATGTGTTCACCGCCATTTTCAGTTGCCTGAACACAGTGAATTTATGCTATTGCTCATGTGTGTTCAGGTCTATATTCTGTGTTTTGCGCATCCCATACAATGTGGGAGAGGGGGAGGTGAGGTATGTACAGCAGATGTGAGCCGGGGGTCAGTGCAGCAGCACAACCCATCTGACAAGCCTGCTGATTTAGGGGTGAGGACACAGACTGTAACAGCATGAACACAGCCCAGACAAGCACATGGAAACGGGAAGCAGCTCTCACTCACAGACATGTGCTAGGAATCAGCGATCATAAATCTCATATCACCCCCAACTACAAGGTGCAACTTTGTGCTGCCTCCCTGTAGGATCTATCTGAGGACTGAGGGCCATGTGACACGTATTAACACATTCACTGCCAGTAACCGACTTACATTCATGCAAGGAAAAAAAATGAAATACATACAGGGAGAGTTGTCCGCAACTCACTAACGGACAACAATTCATCAGTATGGACAGTGGCATAGCAATAGTTGGTGCAGAGGTTGAGACCGCATTGGGGCCTTTGGGCTATAGGGGCCCCATGATTGTAGCTGAGCCCCGAGCCACTAGCACAGTGATGGCTAACCTTGGCACTCCAGCTGTGACAACACTACAAATCCCATCATGCCTCTGCCTCCGAGTTATGCTTAGAGCTGTCAGAGTATTGCAATGCCTCATGGGACTTGTAGTTCCATCACAGCTGGAGTGCCAAGGTTAGCCATCACTGCACTGGCACAACCAGTACACTCACACAAGTGTCTGCAGTGAGATCAGTGCACATCAATGACAAGACAAGACACAGAACATTTATACAATATTGCACTTTTCTCCTGGTGGACTCAAAGCGCCAGAGCCACTAGGTAGCGCTCTATAGGCCGTAGCAGTGTAGTGCAGGACCCTTTTCCACTGGCTGTGATCCTCTTCAGAAAGCGGATCACAGCCATTTTGCCAATCGCAAGAGCAAATCACGGTGCTTATTTTCCATTAGTGCGCGCCATGTTTTCTCGGAACACAGTAGTCGGTTTCTTCTTGTCGCGATAGTGCTTGGTTCCCGACGGTTATGCGGTGCAATCAAAGCGAGTGGAAAAGACAGCTTGCTTGTAGTACGCGCTTGTAGTGTAAAAGGGCCTTTAGAGAGTTTTGCCCAAGGTCTCCTCACTAAATAGCTGCAGGCTTATTGAACAGGAAGAGTCAATATTCAAACCCAGGGCCCATATGCAATTCACTTTTTTTTCTCTTGAGTTTTCTCCTAGGTGATATTTTCACACCCAGGCTTCCTCCAGTCCACTTCAGGCCGATGGCTCCCTAGCCATCCTCCCGGGCCGCCTTGATCCTCCGATACCCGACCCAGTAAGTCTTGTAGTCGCAATGTTAAGTGCATGTGCGCCGCGCTGCCCGGCTGTGTGAGTGCCGCTCACCGCGCTCCCATCGGCTTCAGTGTTCTGCGCCTGTGCAGTACTACTCTGCACCAGTGCAGAGCTCCTGTGTGCTCCTGCAGACTGAGCATGAGCTAACCCAGACTAGTAGATTTAATGGGCCAGCTAGCGGGAGGACGGTGGGGGAGCCATCGGCCTGAAGGAGGCCTCAGGTATGTATAGGTGTACACTTTAAAGAGACACTGAAGCAAAAAAAGAATTATGATATAATGAATTGGTTGTGTGGTACAGATAATTACTAGAACATTAATAGCAAAGAAAATAGTCTCATATTTTTATTTTCCGTTATATAGGGGTTTTTTTTTAATAACATTGCATCATTCTCTAATATTTGCAGTTTACACACTACTCAGCATTCAAAATGTTTTTACAGAGCAGGCCAGTGAACCTTTGAACTGTCCTCTGGAGAGAAAACAAAATTACAATGACAGTTGAGATAACAAACTTCAGAAGACAGAGCTCTCTGTGACTTTGAAAGTCATGGAGCTCAATGGCTCTTTTGCATAGATAACAACTAGAGTTTCTTAACTCTATCTGTACTGGAAACAGTATTAGACTTATGTCTCTGCTCCTAATGTTTTATTTCTTAGCTGTACTACACATACAAATCATTATATCATAATTTTTTTTTTCGCTTCAGTGTCTCTTTGAGTTTGACTATGTTTGCCGCATGCTTGTTTCAGGGTGTAATTAAGTAATTATTGATACATGAAAGACCAGCAGGATGCCAGAAACTGGTATTGTTTAAAGGGGAACTGAAGTAAGAGGTATACAGAGGCTGCCATATTTATTTCCTTTTAATCAATACCAGTTCCCTGGCAGCCCTGCTGGTCTATTACTCTGCAGTAGTATCTGAATAACACCAGAAACAAGCATGCAGCTAGTCTTGTCAGATCTGACTTCAAAGTCTGAACCACCTGATCTGCTGCATGCTTGTTCAGGGGCTATGGCTAATAGTATTAGAGGCAGAGGATCAGCAGGGCTGCCAGGCAACTGGTATTGCTTAAAAGAAAATAAACATGGCAGCCTCCATATACCTCTCTCTTAAGTTCCCCTTTAAAAGGAAATAAATATAGCAGCCTCCATATCCCTCTCACTTTAGTTGTCCTTTAAAGGGAACCTAAACTGAGAGGGATTTGAAGGTTTCCTTTTAAACAATACCAGTTGCCTGACAGTCCTGCTGATCTATTTGGCTGTTGTAGTCACTGAATCACACACCTCAAACAAGCATGCAGCTATTCCAGTCTGACTTCAGTCAGAGCAGCTGATCTGCATGCTTGTTCAGGGGCTGTGGCTAAAAGTATTAGAGACACATGATCAGCAGAAGAGTCAAGCAACTGGTATTATTTTAAAAAGGAAAAATCCATATCCTTCTCGGTTTAGGTTCCCTTTAAGCCAAGTTTACACATATTACACTTTCCGATTCAATCAACTTGATGAAATCAGGAAATCAGTTGGTCCCAACGTATCTAACTGATCAGTTTATCAATGGGGCATGCTTTTAGAATCTTCAGCATGAAGAGGAGGGGGTAGGGGCAGGGGGTTGATGACTGTATAGCATTGCTCTGCAGCGACAGGTACAGCACTAGTACAGGCGGTTCTATACTTAAGGTGGCCACACGCCATACAATTTTTTAAATATCTGTTCAATTCAAGAATTGCAATAAATTTTTCTGACTGATTGTAACATATTAAAAATATGACTAATGTACCACACACATATGTTCAATTTTTCCAGAATTATGATAAAAATGATTGGAAACTCTGAGAACATTGCTGTGTGTATATTAATAAATTGACAATCTAACACACCATACAATCGTTAGAAAAATTGAAGAAAAATTTCCAGCATTCCGGATCGATAAAAATCGGAAAAAAACAGGAAATCCGATCGGATTTTTCAGTTGAATGAAAAAAAAAAGCTTTTGTTTTTTTTCAGGAGATCCTATCATATTTATCGCATTGCCATAAAATCGGATCATTTTATTGTATCGGGTGTGGCCACCTTTACAAAGAGGTCGGGTTTCGGAATGGGCTCGATGACACATTGACCAGATCTCTGTGTCCAGGTATCCTAAGAAGTAATTCAATCGTGTCCCTGGGGTTCAGTTAGCGCTCACCTGATTAAGGTAGCTAGAGCCGGTGCTCTTTCCCAGCAGGTCCACCACTCCTGCAAACTGTAGACTCCAATAATTTGAGAAAGGCACTCCACTGGCTTCAAACTTCTATTTGTTTATTGAGCAAAAGACACATACATGTTACGGGTCACCTGACCCTTCCTCAAGTGTACCACCCACACAATCCACTTCCCCTTATATAGGACCGCCCTAAACAGGAAGTCCCACCCTAGTGCAACCATTTTCATTACAACATATACAATAAATTCTTATTTCCTATACAGGGCACTACTATACCTAAAGCTTTTTTTTTTTTTAAATTGAGCAAGAAATGCGATCAGATTTCCCATTTTTATTAATTAAAAGTTGATCTGGAAAATATGTGTAAACAGGGCCTTCTCTAGACTTTTCGCTGCCTGAGGCAAACTTGTGAGGATGCACCCTCCCGATTTGGAATGATCGCACAGCACTCGACAATTTACTCTGCTTTATTTAATGTTCTAAGGCAGCAAGGGAACATATGCAACAACTTGAGACATAACATGCTGCAGATCAACACAATAACACACTGGCTGGCTGTGAGTCTGTGACAAACAAACTGTTCACCCTCAGCCAGTCAGCCGTCCTCCATTCCTACTTTCCTCCTCAGTCAGGACAGCAGTGTCACCTCCTCCCTTCTGCTGTGCAAGTCAAATGAAACACTGCTGCTCTCCTGCCTCCCCCTCCTCACTCACTGCCAGACTCCTCACACAGCAAAACAAGCTGCTTTTCCCAAATGTTGACCTCTTCACCTCCTCCGATCCTTAGATGCAGGATTGAGTCATAACTAGCAGGATCCCTAAATGGAATATAGTGGTTATTGAATATGTGCTTAGACAGGTGGCATGCTGGTGTGGTAGACAGCATTCTCACTTTGCAGTACTAGGGTTCCTAGTTCAATTCTGTGCCAGGACACTATCTGCAGTGTTGGACTGGGAGGTGGGAAAGCTGAGGAAATCCACTTGCTGGCCAAGCAGCAGTAATCATATGTGGCTGCTCGCAGTGAAGACTGACTGCAGGTTTCTATTGGGAGTGATAACACAGGGAATCAGGGATCCCGCTGCTTGGCCAGCAGGTGGATTTCTTCAGTTTTTCCACCTCTCAGCCTGACACTGGTTCTATCTGCATGGAGTATGTATATAATGTTCTCCCTTTGTTTCTGGTCTGTTTCTGTTTTCTCCTAGGCACTCAGCTTTCCTTACTGCTCCCAAAAGCATACTGCTAAGTTAATTGGCTCCCCCTACAGTAGTGATTAGATTGCAAGCTCCTCTGAGGGACAGCCAGTGACATGTCTACAGACAGTGTAAAGTGCTGTAAATGAGGTCAATGCTATATAAAAACACAGTAGTAATAATCTTGCTGTATTTAAAGTCTGAGTGTACAATTTGTTGTGTGGAGCACATTATAACCCTGGTTTTGGTGACAACAGCACATTTGCACCAGATTCTTGCTTTTTTTAAAGTGAACCCGAAGCAAGTAAAATTATTTCAAATAAACAACATGATGTACCTTCAAATTAATATTACATACTTACCTCACCATCAGTTCCTCTCCGAAGCTCACCATTTTCTTCTAACAGAAATTTCTTATTGTCCTGACTAGTCGGACTTGTCTCTCGGGCAGATGAAAGCCTAAAGCTAAATACCCATGGCCAAATAGATTGGGGATCTCCGCAACCTCCCCGATCCATTGATACGCAATATCGAAGAAAGATCGTTGGTCGAGAAAAATCCTGCAAAAAATCATGACATGGATATGGAATTTTAGGGCCCTTTTTCACTACATCAGTTGCTGTGAGTTATAACTGAAAGGACAATGATGTTCAAAGTAATGTCCCTGTTTCCCTATGGCTCAAAGATATTACTGGTTAATGGAGTGAAAACCCGGAAGCTGTTACAGGGTTATTGCCATTTGTAAAATGGAGGTCAGAGAATACAAATGATCACAGTGGATAAACAGGACATGTGAGAGGAGAAAGAGATTGATGAGCAGGCTATGTATGTTTGGTTTGACTTTTATTTTTCAGTTCAGGTATGCTTTAAGAATCTCTCTCTCTCTCTCTCTCTCTCTCTCTCTCTCTCCCCCTCTCCCTCTCCCTCTCTCTCTCTCTCTCTCTCTCTCCCTCCCTCTCCCTCTCTCTCTCTCTCTCTCTCTCTCTCTCTCTCCCTTTCTCTCTCTCTCTGTCTGTCCGTCTGTATTTTCACTGCAGCTCACATAAATGAGGATTTGTAGAGAGTATAACTCATTTAGTACAATAAATGCATAACACGGGTTCTGATCTTCCAGGGTCACGATGGTTGGGATGTTGGATTCTTATCGCCTGGAGCTAAAGACAGACTCCCTCCAGACATTCTTTGAACAGTTCTACGCTGGGTACTCGGAGAGTTAAAATGCATCCCTCTTCGGTAATGCAGAGGGCCACATAATGAGTATTCTCCATTCACCGTCCAAGTACACCGCACAGAAACCTGCTCGCGCCTTTGACTAATTAGAGTGTCAGTTCTTCAGTGCAGTTATTTGTTCCTCTAATACATAAACAGATGTGGTTATAACACATACAATTTAGGCGCACACTCCTGCTCATAAATGCTCGGTTTTGGCCCAGCTCTATGCCAGAGTTCCCTGATTTTTTTCCACAGCTATTTATATTGCTGTCACAGAGTAAATTCTCGGTGGAATGGGCTCCATCTGCCTGGAATACAATGGGCCGCTGGGGACCGTGATACCGGGAATCTAGAGTATGTGCGACAGGAGCCAAGGTGACAGGAAGGGTGGGGAGGGGGGACACCACGAAAACCAAAACAAGAACAAGGACTTAAGCCATCAAATATCTGCCATGTTTATTCAGCGCTAATAATAATAATGATAATAGACATGTCCCTTTCCTTCTTACGGTTACCGTATGCAAAGGGGTTAACTAGGCACACTGGCGTTACGTCTATCGAGGTGGCGGGAGAACGCTGAGAGAATAGACTGGCAAGTCCTCTGCGTTGCTACTGGTGGGGCTGGGACATTGGATCTCATTACAGCCAGAGCACTGGTGAGGATTCTTTCAGTGACCAGTACTGACGATATGAATGAATAGTTGAAAGGGCATAAGTCTAATAAAGGGGCATGGACATTTGGGCGCCCAGTAATGTCCATAGTAAAATATCAGTATTAAATACCAATATTTTACTAGAAATGTTTTACTTTTAAATAGGGATATTTTAATATGGCCAAACCTAACCCTACTCTCACACAGAACACTCCCGCCGGTGCCTAACCCTTAACCACCCCCACCCCTCGCACAAACTATCTACCTAACGCCTAACCCTTAACAACAACCCAAACACACACTACCTGTCTAACCCGCCCCCTCCCCCCCCAACTCCCGCACACCAGCTACCTAAGGGCACATTTCCACTAGCAGTGCTGTGCGATGATCGCATAGCATTGCATCCACGGCTAGTAGAAATGGGCCCTTAACCTACGCCCCGCCCCTCCCCCCCCCCACACACACACACTATAGGCGACTAAAAATATCAGCATTTGGGCACCCATGTGGTGCCCGATGTATAATGTGTGCTGTGCCAGCGCCAGCTATTTACCGGGTGCCAGAATACCAATATTTTATATTGGTTCCTATGGTGGCGCCCAATTAGTCCACTTGCCGCATGCACCCTTTTTTACTGCTTCGGTTAAAGGACAAATGTAGTGAGAGGTATACAGAGGCTGCCATATTTATATCCTTTTAAGCAATACCAGTTGCCTGCCAGCCCTGCTGGTCTATTTGGCTGCAGTAGTAGTTATATAACACCAGAAACCAGCATGCAGCTAATCTTGTCAGATCTGACCACAATGTCAGAAACACCTGATCTGCTGCATGCTTGTTCCGGGTCTATGGCTAAAAGTATTAGAGGCAGAGGATCAGCAGGATAGCCAGGCAACTGATGTTGCTTAAAAGGAAATAAATATGCCAGCCTCCATATCACTCTCATTACAGTCGTCCTTTAAAAGGAACCTGAGGTGTGAGACCTATGGAAGCTGCCATATTTATTCCTTTTTAAAGTGTACCCGAGGTGACTTAAAAATGCCTCTGTTTGCCCTGCTTGCCACTCTTCATGCCCCCTGTGCCCCATTAGCCCCTCTCCCCTCGAATTTGCCAGCATGCAGATTTCGACAAACTAACGGGGAAGGGACGTTCTTTCTTATGCAGGATAGGAACTCCTGCATGATGCCCCTTCCCCGCCTATCAGAGCCTTCTAACAGGATCTCCTCTGCTTGCTCCCCGCTAGTGTTGGTCGAACATGCAGATATTCGGGTTCGGTTCGGCCGAACATGGTCCAGATATTCGGCATATTCCTGCCGAATCCCGAACATAATGAAAGTCAAAAACCACAAAAAATGAGGGAAACTTCTGCAAAATGGCTTGGAAATAGTGTGTGTATCGGGCGGGGGGAGGGGGGGTGGAAATGAGATTCTGAAAAGCTGTCGTAGTACCAATGGGACCGGCAACGCTAACCCCGCAGCACACAGGATGGAAGAGGAGGTACAGGAGGAGAAGGCCACGCTTTGAGACACAACCCAGGCCTGGCCTGAGGACAAGATGCATGCGTAAAGCAATGCATTTTGTCACCATGCAGTGATAAATGTAATAGAAATGAGATATTCCTGAAAATGGCACACTAACCTAGCAGAGATGTTCATGGTGCTTGGTCGGGGGGTGTTGCAAAGTCGTTTCCAATCCACGATTTAGCAATAAATTGTGTTTATTTTAGAGCCACAAGTGATCCCACCTGCCACTGAAATTACTGTTTTTGGTTCAACACTAAGACAAAATTAATTGCAATAAAGTGTGTTCATTTGGAGACAACTGATCCCACCTGCCACTGAAAGTACTGTCTTTTGGTGCAACACTGCTGCTGGCAGTGGTGAGTCAGAGGCCCTGTGGGTGCTGTTAGCGGTGAGGATAGGGCCCTGTGGCTGGCCTGGCTGGCAGTGGTGAGGCAGGGGCTCTGTGGGTGGCTGTGTGCTGCTGTGAGCGGTGAGGCAGAGGCTCTGTCCTTTGTGGCTGCAGCAGTGCTGTGTGAGGCAGAGGCCCTGTGGGTGCTACTGTCAGCGGTGAGGCTGGGGGCCAGGGACCTGTGGCTGGCCTGGCTGGAAGTGCGCTACACTGAAGCTCCCTCCTACCTACCCAAAGCTAAACCCCAAAGCAAATGGCGTTGATAACGCGCGTTCAGGTATTTATAGTCCTGAACCACGTGACCCGCTCGGCCAATCACAGCGAGAGCCGCGCATTCGGGTGACCGCTCGGCCAAGTTCGGTGCATGCTAGGCCAAGTTCGGTGCACGCTCGGCCAATCACAGTAGGGGGAGGAGTTCGAGCAGCGTGGCCGAGTATCGTCACGAACACCATGCGGTGTTCAGCTGTGTTTGACTCGAACCCGAACGGCCCATTATTCGGAGAATAACGAATAGTGTCGAGCACTGTTCGATCAACACTACTCCCCGCCTCTCCCCCACCCCCTCCATGTCAATCAGTGTTGTGCTCTCAGAGGAGAGCACTGACGCTGCTTCTTTAGCGTCGTGACCCCAAAGGTCACAAAACTGAAAGTAATTGATTGCAGCAGCTAGGAGCGGCGGGGAGAGGAGGTAATGGACGCTACCTGATATTTTTGACACTCGGCTTGGGTTCTCTTTAAAGGGAAGGTCCAAGCAAAAAAAAAAAATGAGTTTCACTTACCTGGGGCTTCTACCAGCCCCATGCAGCCATCCTGTGCCCTCGTAGTCACTCACTGCTGCTCCAGTCCCCCGCTGGCAGCTTTCTGACCTCGGAGGTCAGGGCCGAATTGCGTACATTTTTACACATTCCCGCTAGTGCAGAAACATTAACACATACATTTTTACGCGTTAGTGGTGCAACGCGTAAATTTTTGTTCCTGCACTAGCTGGAATGCGTAAAAATGTATGCAATGTGGCCCTGACCTCTGAGGTCAGAAAGCTGCCAGCGGGGGACTGGAGCAGCAGTGAGTGACCTCGAGGGCACAGGATGGCTACATGGGGCTGGTAGAAGCCCCAGGAAAGTGAAACTCATTTTTTTTTTTGCTTGGACCTTCCCTTTAAATAATACCAGGTGCCTGGCAGTCCTGCTGATATTTCTGGTCAGTAAGGTCTAAATCACACAACTGAAACAAGTATGCAGCTTATCTTGTCAGATTTGTCAGAATCTTCTGATCTGCATGCTTGTTCAGGGTCTATAGGCTCGTTTCCACTATTGCGGTGCAGAATCACCTGGATTCCACCGCTGATGAAATCGCATGCGGATGCGATTCCCCATGCGTTTTTCCCGCGAATTCGCATGCGATTTCGCATAGGTGAGGGTATATGCGATTTTAACCATGTCACTGTGAATTTACATTGGTACCTATGCAAATTCGCATGCGAATTCGCGGCAAAAAAAGCATGGGGAAAACGCATGCGATTTCCCTATTAAATACAGTGCATGCGATTCGCATGCATTCCACTCGCAGGCGAATTCTGCGGCTCTTTTGTGCGTTTTTTCACCGCTGAAAAAAACGCACCTCAACAACACTACAGTGGAAACAAGCCCATCCACTTGCATTACATGTGCGAATCCGCATGCGTTGGACGCATGCGGATTCGCGATAGTGGAAATGAGCCCTATGGCTTAAAGTATTAGAGGCAGTGGATAAACAGGACTGCCAGGCAATGTGCATTATTTAAAATAAAATTAAAAAAAAACATGTCTGCCTCCATATTCCTCTCACTTCGGGTTCCCTTTAAGTTGCCCACAACAACCAGAACGTACAGTACTGGAAGAAAAGGACATAGACAAACGGGAGCCCAAATAGTGCAGTATGTCACAAGTATTGAGTATCAAAAGTACTTCTGAAAAAAGGGTACTCACAAAGGTGGGTTGCGCTAGGGGCAACCGACCACTTCAGGCAGGTGGAGTGTATTACACCTGACTCCACTCAGGTCTGCCAGTGGTCCTGGACTCGGTCGCTCTCTTAGCAAAAAACTTTGCGCACCCAAAACAGGTGCACAAGGCCCCCTCCTGAATAGGTGGGGGGAGTAGGGTACAGCAAAGAAAAAGAGGCGCCCAATATATATAAAACACTTTAAAATCAATAAAATAAAGAAGGTTGAGGTGGCTTACCTCATAGACGACAAATTCACTTAATTAAGGAAGTTTAATGGATAATTAAGCACAGGCAACACGTTTCGTGGGACTATGCCCACCTCCTCAGGCCAATCAAAAATGCCAGAGCCGTCTATATGCCAGACTTGGAGCGCCAGCGTGCTGCCCTGAAGCTGCGCGGCCCATCCTGTCTCTTCGTTCACTGTCCCCCCGGTGGCTTCACATGCGTCGCATAATGACGCAATCAGGAAAAGCCCCTTAGTGGCGGCACCTCCTGATGTGTCATTATGCGATGCATGATAAGCCGCCAGGAGGACAGTAAACCAAGAGAGAGGACGGGCCGCGCAGCTTCCGGGCAGCATGCTGGGACCTTCTACCGCCGTGTAACAGGTGAGATGTCCCCTATCTGCCTTCTGCTGCACCTACTCTGCTTATAGAATGGGGCAAAGGTGGCTGTCCCGACTTAAGGACGGATTCAGGTTAAGAACGAACCGACAGTCCCTATCTTGTTCATTAACTGAGGACTACCTGTATACCGATATTTTATTATGATAACTTACACTACTCACATTTAAAAAATGAATAAATATTAACGATAATTTTATTAACGAAAACGGGTACCCACTTTTCTTTGCACCCTATTTCAAGCAGCCAGAAGCAACAGAGAAGCTGCAGCCAGAGTTCTAACATAAAAGACAGGTGCATGGGAGAACAGCAGGCCACTGAACTCTACTTGTAGCACATGTTTTCATTCTTGATTAGCCTTTAGTTGGCTTTCAAGCAGGTCCACCCTCACCTGAGCTACACACCAACCGGCACACATTTCCAATCAGCTATAATAAACTCAGCATCACCACGTTATACGGTACCATCCCAGTAATCTGCAATCCATCACCGGACATTAGACACAATCCCGGCATTGTATGATCAGGTCCTGGCGTTCTACAATCAGGGGATCACCGGACATTAGGAATAATCCCAGCACTGTACACGCCTGTCCTGGTAAATTGGATCCTTGACCCAGGTGAACACCGAGCCTCACACATCCTCCAGATAAATGTGGGGAAGGGGTCTGGAGATGCCAAGACACAGGAAATGAGTGAGGGGCTCTGTCAGCACCATCAGCTGCTATATTCATTGTTCTTGGCAAATTTGGACAGAGCCCGGAACACCTGGGTTGGCAAGTATCCCGGCATTGACTAATGGAGCGGGGATAGGAGGTCTCATCTGTCTTGTGCGGGGTTTCCTAAACCTCGCCTCGGAACATGTGTTTTCACTTTTCCCCTTTCTCTGCAGGAAATGGCAGGACAGTGGAGATGTGGAATAAATGAGTTCCCCTCTTCAGGGTCAGGTCCTCCGAGACTCCTCCAAAAATAACTGTCTTGTGAGAGCTTGTTAATAAGCTTCTCTTCTGCACAGTGTCTTCAGAGACCTGGAGATGTGACATGGAGAGGAGCAGCAGCTACATCCCTAACTCACAGCGAGACAGGAGGAGAGTGCTGCTGATAGTTCACTGGAGAGCAGGGCTACCGCATCTATTTACATACCAACACAGGACAGGAGCAATAGCGACACACACTCCCAGCATTCCACCGCCAGTTCCAGGGAGGCTGACTTATTAGCCAAGAGAAGGCATGAACGCTGCATAGCTGTGGTCAGCACACCTATACACTGAGACCACTGAACCAATGGACAAAACCGTTTTAGCATTTTTTTGCTTTAAATGGAGCCTGAAGCAAGAAACATATGGAGGATGCCATATTTATTTCCTTTTAAACAATACCAGTTCCCTGGCAGCTCTGCTGATCTATTTGACTGAAGTAGTATTTGAATCACACCAGAAACAAGCATGCAGCTAATCTTGTCAGATTTGACAATAATGTCAGAAACACCTGATCTGCTGCATGCTTGTTCAGGGTCTATGGCTAAAAGTACTAGAGGCAGAGGATCAGGAGCATAACCTAGCAACTTATTGCTGAAAAGGAAATAAATATGGCAGCCTCCATACCAGTGGCGTAACTATAACCCCTGTCGCCACTGCAGTGGCTGGGGTGCCCAGGAGCTAGGGGGGCCCAAAGGCAGTCCTGGGGGCAGTCCTGTATGTAATGCCATTATGCAGAATGCGCCTAATCATACATTACCTGCTTCCAGCAGTCGTGTCTCCTCCACTTCCTGGTTAGCTGGCAAGTGCTGTGCAGCCAGCCAATCACCATGTGGCTTCAGTCCCTGCATGGTGATTGGCTGATTGCTCGGCACTTGCTAACTAATAGAGATGGGAAGTTCGGATCTTTTCAATGATCCGGATGATTCGAATCGGATCATTGAAAAGATCCGGATCTTTGATCCGAATCTCGGATCATTTCACTACCGAAGCATTCGGGGTGAGATGACTAGCAGGACAGGTCTTTCCCTGCTGTGGATAGGAGAAGGGGAGGGGGGTGGATACACAGAGAGAAGGGGAGAAGATGGACAGAGGGCAGGGAGTGGACAGAGAAGGGAGGAGGGACGAGCAGAGAGCAGAAATGTTTGTGCACACAATACCCACATGCAGCAATCATATGCTTTACATGTATTTATTTCACCTATATGCTCATCTGTGTACTTTCCATGCAAACGTCACACAGTGAAGGAAAGCATTCCCAGAAGATAAGTGCAGCTGTTTAGTGCCGAGTGGAGGAGGATCATTTTGCGCTGCAATCACAGTGCCTGGCTGCAAAGTTACTGAGCTGAGCTGAGCCAAAAGCTTCAAATGTGTTCACTGTGCACAACTAGGAACAGACAGCCTATAATGAGAAGCACGTTTCAGCCAGTATGTGTGCTCTACACATATCTGGCAGTGGCACCCATGTCCCCTCTCTCTTATCTACCTGCTGTCCCTGCAAGGCTGCCTCCCATCCAACAGAGCGATCCATCTCTGCTTCCAGGACCCCGCTGCCCGCTGAGAGGGGGCGTGTCGCTCATGGCCCCGCCCCTTTTGCGATCCGAATCGTTCATTTTGATGATTCGGATGATCGACTCATTAAATAGATTCGGATCAAAGATCCGAATCGTTCATGATCCGGACAACACTACTAACTAACCAGGAAGTAAAGGAGAGCAGGTAATGTATATAAGAATTCCTTATATACATTCTGCATAATGACATTAGGTTCAAGACCCTTTCTTTTTCAACAATACATTTTTATTGAAGGAAAACAAGCTTGCAATGCACAAATAGCGAACACTGTACAAACATACAAGAAGCCAGTATGCTCCAATACAATTATAAGTTGCATAGCACAGTATACACCATCAAATACAAATGGTATCAATAAATTACATAAAACATTAAAGAAAAAAGAGAAAAGAAAGGAGAAAAGAAAAAAAAGCAAGCAATGGAAAACTTCATCAGAATCAGAATCGTTTTATTTCACCAAGCATGACTGGGTCATGCCCGGAATTGGGTTTGGCACAATACAGAGCGGTACATAGACAGAAAGGCAGGGAATAGAAGAAAAAACATAAGAATATGACAGTAATACAAAAAAGAGTCATATGTACATACACAATATACATTCAGCATCAAATCAAATATACGAATGTGCATTATTTTCCAGTCTGCTACTATGCAGGTGGTAGTAGGGCACTGATAGAGGGTGGGAGAATGCTAAGAGAGTTTAGGAGGCTAACGGCCATAGGGAAGAAAGAGTTCTTGTGTCTGGTGGTCTTGGTGGGGATGGCCCGGAGTCTTCGGTCCAATGGAAGTGGGGTGAAAAAGCAGTGGCCCGACACGCAGTCTTGTATTATGCAGGAGGTCAAGTGGAGGCAGAGGTCTCCCAATGATCCTCTCCGCCAACCTGATGGTCCTCTGTAGTTTGTGCCTGTCGCTGGCGGTGGCTCATGCGTACCAGACCAAGATGGCGGAGCAGAGGATCGATTCAATGGTGGCAGAGTAGAAACATGTTACAATCTCCTGCTCCATGCCGAACTTCCGCAGTTGATGGAGGAATAAGAGTCTCTGCTGGGCTTTCCGCTGGGTTGACGTGATGTTGGCACTACAACTGAGATCGCTGGAGTTGGTAGTACCCAGAAGACGAGCGCAGGGCACTCTGGCCACCTCGGTGCCATCAATGTAGATAGTAGGTGGGCTGGGAGCAGACTTCCTAAAGTCAATTATTAGCTTGATGGTTTTTGCCGTGTTGAGCACCAGTCTGTTATCCTAATCTCTCCACCTGCTGCTGATAATCCTGGATGTTATCCTTGGTGACGAGGCCGACAATGGTGGTGTCATCAGCAAATTTTATGACTTTGACATAGTCAACCGTGGATCTACAGTTATTTGTGTAGAGGGAGAACAGCAGCGGGGACAGGACGCAGCCCTGGGGTGCCCCTGTGTCACACCCAAATTTCAGTTACATGACATTCAATAAGTAACCATTTGGTAATACAAAGTCCAATCACTATATAAGAGAAACAAGGAATAAAATATCAGTAGCACAAAACCCAACTCCTTCTCATCCTCCCAGTATCTCCTCTATCAAAAATAGAAACCCTGACTGACCATAGACAAGCAGTAGAATGTTGTAACGTGTTAGCCATGAGTAAAAGCAAGAAGTTTTGAATCAGGATGATACCATTTATTGGCTAACTTAGAGATGGATAAACAGTGAGCTTTCGACTTATAAAAAGCTTTCGTCGGACTGCCATAGACAAGAAAGACCCCCCAGTCCTAACCTCCTGCCAAAGGAAGAGACAGCGAGATATAAACAGTAACCTGTCTGAGGTGGACAGTGGACCATATGACCCATGGGTCCCAAACATTAGAAAATGTATCAGGCTTTTCCTTAGCGAAGGACAGCATTTCAAGTCTCATGGATTTTAGATATTAATGAAGCTCTGGGTGGAGGGAGAGATTTCCATAAAAGTTTATCATTTTAGAAGTTAGTGGTTTATTAAATGTTTATAATAAAAAATGTGTTGTTATTATTGTTATTGCTGTTTTTGCAATTAAATACATTGCTGAGCTTCGTAATCCAGACTTTCAGCACTGTTTACATTTCTGGAGGCACACTTTGTATAGCAGATAAAGCCAGGCCTGTCTGGTTCACTCTGCTATGAAAAGTGTTGATGGACAGCACTCTTGTTATATAGCGTGGATGTGCCTCGGTCCAAGAGTCAGGCAGCACTTCCTGGCTCAATAATCCATAGTAAAAGTGTAGAGACCGGCACCATCAAAGTAGTAATGTTGCTCTTTTATTGAATAAAAAGACACATTTGACATGTCAGACTCAGAATACACAACGTTTCGGAGGTATTACCTCCTTTCTCAAGTAGATGTCAGTGTCTATCATAGCGTAACAAATAACAGCTTTATATAGCAAAACAGCATAGAGAATTAACCAATTACATTGCATAGCGCCTTTTGCGACCAATCCCCTGTCGGCAACAAAAGGCGGACTTGATGGGGGAACTAGACTGGTAATATGCAAATATGGGCTGACGTGGAAAAACCCCGGAATGCACCGCGAGACGCCGGGACAGGTGCCAGCAGTGCAGCTCTCAATGTATAAACGTCGACCAATCAACCGTGCATCTCAGATGACATCACTCTGGTAACGCCCCTAGATAGCGGCGGACCAGATGGGAGACTGTAACGGTGTAGAGAGCGGCGAAACCCCACCCCCTTAGGTCAAGACGTCAGTGTACCACATGGGCGGAATGTAAACACGCCGCCCACGTGGTCACAACACCGGCACTGTGCCGCAAGGCCCGCCCCAATGCCACCGTGCACATCAGAATACAAGTAAAGTACATAACAAAAAAAGTAATTAGCGATATTTCAACCGCACCAAAACACGAACTGCGACATAACATAACAAATCAAATCATATGAGGGGTTGCATGTCATACTCTCTATTCATACCGCGGGGCTCAAGTGTATCAAGTCTTTTAATCCACACTGCATCTCCCTATATAGTAACCTTTTGATCCTATTTGTTATGTTATGTTGCATTTTTGTTATATCACGTTTTTGTTTGCTCCAAAAAACGCTAGGCATGAGTAGAAAATCGCTCTGCACATGCCTAGAATCGCTTAGAAAAAAGACGCTTAAAAAAACGCGTTTTTTGGTGTGCCTTTGACTGACAAGAGCAGAGAGCCAATAGAAACAGCCCCTGTCTCCTGCAAGAACTGCTGATCGGATGCTGATAGGATGCGACAGCTTCTGGGAAGGAACACGCTTTTCTACCCCCATACCCCCTCCCCCCCCCCCCCCCCCCCCCCCGGCAGCGGAGGAGAGAGAATGGAACAAAAGAGGTTTCCCCTGCAGCCCTTCAGACATTTAACCCTTTAGGTTCCTGTTTGACGATGCTGAGGAGCAAGTGGGGAAATCACCTAAGCATGGCATGTTTAATGTTTCTTGAAGTTCATCTAAGCTGTGGCAATAAAATAAAAAGTTAAGGAAGACTAATAGATGGGAGTGGTTAAAATCTGGCATATCTTACCTTAGGAAGTAGTTATGGATAACTCTATACTTGCATTAAAAGAGGGCTTGGATGCTTTTCTTGCACGGAAGGGCATCCACGGCTATAATTACTAGGTAATTCCTGGGAGAGTTGATGACTTATCCGACTGCCACATGGAGTCGGGAATTCATTTTTCCCTTTAAAGGCTAATTGACCCAGGCCTAGCGAGGTTTTCTTTCGCCTTCCCCTGGATCAACTGGGATATGTGCAGGTTCAGGATGGTGCTCTTTCTGGTTGAACTTGATGTATGGTGTTTTTTCTGGCTAAACTTGATGTACGGATGTCTTTTTTTCAACCAAAACTATGTAACTATATTTAATAAATGATTTTCATGCAATTTTTAACCTGACTGCACCTGTCTGAAAAAGAAAATGTTTACAAAGAACATTTTGTGAATGCAAAACATAATAAATGCTGAACATATGTAAACCCTACACAATCCCTTTGAGCATAAGTTGAGGTTAGACAGGACAGTGAAATGATGAGCTTTGTAAATTATGTATTTGTCCATGGCTAGAGTCGGTTGAAACCACTGCGAGATCAGCTGATCTCCTAGGCAACCAGACAACTTGAACTGCACACAGACCTATTGCATGAGGCCTAAAGGGACCTATACACCATACAATATTCTTAATAGATAAAAACATTATATCTAATAAAAACCGGTGACACCATAAAGGTGCCAATTAATGGTTCAAATTTTAGCATACAATTGTATTTCCAATAATATTATTTAGATTGAAAAATAAAAAGATTGTATTTAATCAATCCACAGCATTAAAAACAACAACTTGCAATTGTATTTAAACCAGTTACAATCTTAGTTATAAAAAAATCCACCACGGCAATCAAACAATCGATAATGCAGTCATTCAGGATCAATCAGGCCCTTCTCTATTTTGTACAATACCATCTGAATAATCTAATTGAAAGTATAATCATTCATGAAAAATTGTACAGTTAATGGTGCCCATTAAGGTGCTCTTAAAGGAAACCTAAGACGACGCATACTTACCGTTTTATACATACCTAGGGCTTCCCCCAGCCCCATAGGCACGAATCGCTCCCACACCGCTGTCCTCAGCCTTCTCTGTTGCCAGTACCTGGTCCCATAACTTCCTCCAGTGCCGGCCAGTCTGCGCAAGAGGAAGGGCGCTCGTTACGTATCTCTCCAGCGGCCGTTGGAGAAATACGTAAAGAATGTACTTCCTCTTGCGCAAACTGGCAGCGACTGGCCAAACTAACGAGACCCAATCCCGGAGCTGCAGACAGCGGAGGGTGGTGGCGTGTGAGTGATCCATGTGGATGAGTTTGGAGGAAGCCCCAAGTATGTATAAAAACGGTAAGTATGCGTTGGCTCTGGTACACTTTAAATCAAAGCTGAACTGAAAATTAAAAGTCAAAATAAACATACACACGTCATACTTACCTGCCGTGTAGTCTACTCCTCACTCTCTTTTTCTTCTGCATCCTGTTTGTCCACTGTGATCATTATCCGTACTACACATACTATTCATTATATCATAAGCCTTTTTTTTTTGTTCAGGTTCACTTCAACAGTACAAGACAATGGTGAATTACAGCTTATGCAGTGAACAAATCAATTCAAGATTTTGACATAATGGTGGAAGATATGTAGGCACTGTGAGACAGAAGGGGAAGAGAGCCCTGGTCATTTGGCCTTACAGTCTAAAGGGCAGTGGCGTAGCTAAGGAGCTGTGGACCCCAGTGCAAGTTTTACAATGGGCCCCCCCCAAGCACTCTATACATAACAATTGATACAGCGCACCAAAATCTGCCAATGGCAACCACAGTGTCAGAGGTGCAAGAAGGGGATGGGGAACAGTTTGTTAATGATTACCACTATTCAAAATATCTATAGAAGTGATTATTATGAGCACCGGACCAATAGAGAGCTAATACTGTAGTTGAGGGAGGGCCCTTCGGGGCCCCAATGCGGTTGCAACTTCTGCAACCCCTATTGCTACGCCCCTGCTAAAGAGTTAAAGAATATCACATAGTGTAATGTCCATTCATACGGAGTTCATTTATTCCACTTCAAGTCTAGAAGTGAAGCAGAACCATACAAGTAGAATAGTTCTCTGTCAGGACTACTGTATCTGAATGCTTCAGTCATGTCGGACTCTTTGTGACCTCATGGACCACAGCAAACCAGGCTCCTCTATCTTCTTACTGCCTCTCAAAGCTTTTCCAAGCTCATGTTTGTTGCTTCCATGATACTATAATTTGAGGTACAGTTGTACTGTAATATTTATAGTATCCAGGGGCGTAACAATAGACCCTGCAAGGGATGCAGCTGCAGGGGGCCCAGTAGCCACAGGAGGCCCCATCCTGAGAGACTGAAAACCATGGGCAAAGAGAGAAGAAGCTTTCTGCTCTCTGCACAATTGTTCTAATGACTGCATCTGGTCAGCCACTGATAAGGAATCCTACAAAGTTTTGCAGACAAAGATTTGTAGACAGTCCCTATTCAGTGTGCATCAGGTTCTTGTGTACAGCGCCCAGCCCCCTTGGTGGGAGGGGGCCCCATCCAAAGTTTCACAGGGGGGCCCAGTGATTTCTAGTTATACGCCCCTGATAGTATTGATTAAGTAATGTGACTATTTTACAATCTCGTCTCTCCTTTCTGTTGATATCTGACTGAGATCAGACGGTACATCAGTTATGACTACCTGACTGATTTCCAAATGGGGAAAGATGGATCTGCTGGACTGGGCTGTTATCAACCCATATATAGCTAGCGTATAGGATATCTGCACTTGCAGTTATCAGCTCCCCGTTCAGAACTCATTACCTGCTGCTGTCTCATTCATAGCCATGGGTCCAATGGGCAGAGTGATCCTAACTTTGTTTTGTTTAGGTTTACTGCTTCCTGGTCACACTACTTTTCAGTGATAAGTTGACAGCCTCTCCACTGATATGAAAAGGTAGGCCATCTTTTTCTTACTCAACAGTGCCACCTAGCAGCCAGAGGGAGTGGTGGTGCTGTCAGTAAACAAACTAAAATCTCATATTTTCATATGCTACAGCTACACTGTTTGCTCCTGCTGGCCACATGTAATCTGTGCAAGTGGGTACCGAGCCTCAGGGTGTTCAAAAATGTCTGCGCCCCAAATGATAGCAATTGTTCTGTTTTCACTCATCACAATGTTTTATTATCTGGTGGCAGCTCTAAGCGGCACAACACTGAGAAATGGTTTAAGGACCCATTTCATTCGCAGTCCTGTGTGATATATTGATGCTTTATAAATACTGTCTAATCATAATTTAATTTTTTGTGGTACTGTTATTCAATACTAGTAGCAGCACAATATATCCCAGGATATATGAGGAATATAGAAAGTGATTATGTACATCTAGGCCTGTCGCACTAACACAACATTGTGAAGGGACCAATAGATTTAATCCAGATGACACCTGTAACCTTACACTTATATTTTTTTTCCTGCTTGCACACTTTGCTTTATCTGCATATAAAGCACAGTCAACAGAAAATGACAGGAATGTCAGGGCCGGACAATCAAGCAGGCCAAGTGTTTGATATGAGTAACATTGACTCCTGTTGTAGCTTTTTACTCCTGCTGCAAGGTGGGACTTTCTGGCTAGTCTGTTAGTAACAATACTCCAGATAGAGTGCTGTTGCAAAAGTTAAAAAAAAAACAGTATGGATCTAGGTTAATGACATTTTCTTTAGCAAAAGTGCAATTCCCCTCTACACACACACACACACACACGCACGCACGCGCGCGCACACACACACACACACACCAGTATGAGAGCTTACCTACACAATGTTGTCATAGTACTCAAAATCTGTTGGCCCTCATACTACATGGAGGTGGTAACATTGCTCAGTGATTGGCTAATTAAAATTGCATGTGTGTATGCACCCTAAGGCTAGTATTAGGTGGCCAGGATGAAAGGCTCCTTGTTGACTCTTGCTAACAATGAACACTAGGGGCATACAGCTTTAACCGATTACGGACGGCGCTGATTGAAATCTACGCCCTGTTTTGATCCCCTAATACCTGCCAGGGCGTAGATTTCGAATCACCGCCAGCCGTGCATTCCCACTGCTTTTGTCACTCCTGCTGGTCGCATCGCTGTCTGCCCACCGCAGCTCACTCGCCCTGCTGTCTCTATAACAGCAGAGCCCTGTGAGCAGGTCAGGAGCAGATTTCATTGGCTCCTGACCCTATCATCAATGTAAGCAACTCCCATTGGCTTACATTGATCATACGGTCAGGAGCCAATTAAAGCGGCTCCTGACCAGCTCACAGAGCTCTGCCGTCATAGAGATGGTGGAGTGGGTGGCCTGAGTTGACGGGTGGACGGCTGTTATAGCGGGTATATGTAGCAATTAGTCGGTATCTGGCGGTTTATGGTACCAGCGGTATCTGGTCCTTAAGTGGTCAGAAACCGCTGGTACTTAATTAATTTACTTAACTTAATTAAAAAAAATAGGGCAGGGTATAAAAGGTGTCCATCAACAGTAGAATATATTGGTCGATTGATCGTTTCCAATCACCGTGGTAATTGATAACCAGTCGAATTACCGGTACCCCTAACTAATCCGATCAGGTGAATTCCATTAACCATTCCTGCTGCCTGGACGTGATTGTCACATCCAGGCGGCTGCTGCTGTGCTGTTGCGCTCCCGCGTGTGATTGTGCACGTGCCGTACCGCCTCCTGTTATCCCGGAGATCAATGAATGGGAACATACAGTAGTTCGCATTCATTGATCTAA
Source organism: Hyperolius riggenbachi (assembly GCF_040937935.1). Taxonomy (NCBI): domain Eukaryota; kingdom Metazoa; phylum Chordata; class Amphibia; order Anura; family Hyperoliidae; genus Hyperolius; species Hyperolius riggenbachi. Next base: position 104,807,049 of record NC_090648.1, read on the forward strand.
GTCCCCGGCAGAAAAACCGATGGCTTCTTATCAGAGACCGCGGTCTTCCTGGAAGCGAGCGCGTTCGCTTCCAGGACTAAAAAAATGGCTATCTTGTGGCCAAATAGTAAAACTACATCCACGTACATTTTGTATTAAATAAGCACATATAAATATATTTAAAAAAAAATAAAAATTACAATAAAAAAAAACAAAAAAAACATAAATAGTTACCTAAGGGTCTGAACATTTTAATATGCACGTGAAGAGGGTGTATTACTAATATTTTTTAATTCATAAGCTTGTAAATAGTGATGGACGCAAAACTGAAAAATGCACCTTTACTTCCAAATAAAATATTGGCGCCATACATTGTGATAGAGACATAATTTAAATGGTGTAATAACAGGGACAAATGTGCAAATAAAATACATAGGTTTTAATTATGGTAGCATGTATTATTTTAAAGCTATAATGGCAGAAAACTGAGAAATAATGATTTTTTTTCCATTTTTTTATTAATATTCCTGTTAAAATGCATTTAGAAAAAAATAATTGTTTGCAAAATGTACCACCCAAAGAATTGGTGGCGGAAAAAAACAAGATATAGATCAATTTATTGTGATAATTAGTGATAAAGTTATTGGCGAATGAATGGGAGATGAAAATTGCTCTGATGCATAAGGTAAAAAATATCTGCGGGCTGAATTGGTTAATCTAATCAAATTGGCTAGTGGTAATTCGTCCTTTAATGGGCATTATTGATTATTTGCAATCAATCATTGAAATCGGCCGCAAAACTTTAGTGGCCATAATAAACCATACTATTTTCTTTTATTATTTTTTTTAACATTTAGTCAGTTGGGATACTGTAGTCAATTGGACCGCATTGCAATGGGTGCACTCTGAACATTGCATAGATAGACTCAAGGGGCATAGCAATAGGGGTTGCAGAGGTTGCGACTGCATCGGGGGCCCCTGGGTCAGAGGGGCCCCGAAGGGCCCTTCCTCAACTACAGTATTAACTCTCTATTGGTCCTGTGCTCATAATAATCACTTCTATAGATACTTTGAATAGTAGTAATCAGCCTCGGACTGACCCATCGAACTGCCGATGATTCCATCGGTGGGCCCCGCCTCCTGGGGGCCCCAGGGGGCCCAAGAGCCGGCACAGCGCAGGAAGGGGGGAAATTGGGCACACAGAGTGAAGGGGAGGGGGGAAGCTTCCCCCCCTCCCTCACCTAGGGGCCCCCCCTTCCGCGCTCCTGCACTCCCCCTCCCTCCAAAATTTCAGCCAGCGGCAGCGAGCGGGGAATAGCTTACCGGCATGAAGATATCAGTCATCAGAGGAGATCCATCGCTCTGCGTGCCGCTGGCTGGTCTCCATCTCCTGCAATGCACTGACCAATCACGCTCTCACAGGAAGTACTGCAAGAGCGTGATTGGTCAGTGCATTGCAGGAGAGACGGAGACCAGCCAGCGGCACGCAGAGCGATGGATCTCCTCTGATGACTGATGTCTTCATGACGGTAAGCTATTCCCCGCTCGCTGCCGCTGGCTGAAATTTTGGAGGGAGGGGGAGTGTGGAAGGGGGAGCGCAGAAGGGGGGGGGCCCTAGATGAGGGAGGGGGGGAAGCTTCCCCCCTCCCCGCCGCTCTGTGTGCCCACTGCCCCCCTTCCTGCGCTGTGGGACACCTGTGACCTGCGCCTGTGGCCTGCCTACCTAAACGGGGGGGGCCTCCAGGTGAGGGAGGGGGGGAAGCTTCCCCGCCGCTCTGTGTGCCCACTGCCCCCCTACCAAGCTGGGGGGGGGGATATTAGACCTACCTAACTGGGGACACCTGTGACCTGCCTACTTAAACTGGGGGGGGGGGGGCTCCAGGTGAGGGAGGAGGGAGCTCCAGGTGAGGGAGGGGGGGGAAGCTTCCTCCCCTCCCTGCCGCTCTGTGCCCACTGCACCCCCTTCCAGCATGGGGGCCCTCACTAACAGGGGACCTGACTTTGTGGGGATATCTGCCGCCAATTTGATTGCATTTTGTGGGGATATCTGCCACCAATCTATTTGCTTTTTGTGGGGATATCTGCCGCCAATTTGATTGCATTTTGTGGGGATATCTGCCGCCAATCTGTTTGCATTGTGTGGGGATATCTGCCGCCAATTTGATTGCATTTTGTGGGGATATCTGCCGCCAAGCGGGGGGGGGGGGGCAGGCTGAAACTTCCTCAGTGGGCCCTTAGTGTCCCAGTCCGACCCTGGTAGTAATCATTAACAAACTGTTCCCCATCCCCTTCTTGCACCTCAGACACTGTAGTTGCCATTGGCAGGTTTTGGTGCGCCGTATCAATTGTTATGTATAGAGTGCTTGGGGGGCTCCATTGTAAAACTTGCATCTGGGCCCACAGCTCCTTAGCTATGCCACTGGATAGACTTACATTGCGGTGTAAGAGGCCTCAATATAATTGTTAGGATATTCTTAGTGTCTGTTGTTTCACAGGCTTGTGGCTTCCTCTGTACTGCAAGCGATTTGCAATCTAACAATGGTAGATTGAAAAGTGTATATAAACATAAAAAGTACAAGGCAAAATAACGCAGAATATTTATATGCCTCATAGGTTGTGCTTGTAGCATGCATCTATAGGAAGAAAGGGAGAGGAGCTGAAAAGTTGAGAATACGTGTGTTTAATAATTAAACAACAGTGAGGAAATATTGGAGAATCAAATTAACATTTTTCATAAATAAATAAACCTGTTCCAAAAGTAGTAATAATAATTATTTTTATCTTTTATTTATAAAACGGCAACACATTACACAATGCTATACAGTAACGAGGAGGTGCAGATGAGAAACCTGTGAAAATAGGAGATAAAAACCAATGTCCACTGTCCAGTAGAGCTTACAGTCTAGGAGAGGAACGTAATATACAATAGTTGGGTGAAACAGAACTGTGGCTAAATAGAGGTAGTTGAGGGAGAGGAAGATGGGTAAAGTGAGGATGAAGAGGTGGGGTTTGTGGGGTTTGTTTAAATGTGTTAAAGGTAAGAGAGGAGCAAGTCTAATGGTACAAGAGAGAGAGAGAAATATCCAGAGAGACTACCGGCTGGTGTTAGCGGTTCGGTGCGGGACTGCACCACACCGTCAAAAAAAGGCCCTTGTGGATTACCACGGTAGTATACGGTAATCCCCATCTGGCAGGCTGCCAAGCAGGGAGTGATGCTCACTTCCTGTGGCCAAAGCGATCGTGTGTACAGAAGTGTATTGCTGAAAATACACTTTTTAACACACGCATGTGTCGCAGAAGATGCTGACCTGACGAGGTCGGCAACTGCAAAAGAGGGGATCCTAGGACACCGGATCTGCGGCAAGGAACATATTGGCTGCCAGGGGCTGGAGGAAGCCCTGGGTAAGTAGATCTTGATTTTTTTTTTCTGTGACCTACCCTTTAAAGAAAATGGGTTTGATCCTTTAAGGTGGCCATACACTTGACGATTTTGCACAGATCGATGCATCGATCGATCTTAAAAATTTTCCCAAAATGGCGGAATCGGTCTGAAAGGAATCGATTACGTGGCCTTTTTGTTTCCGATTCATTTCCGATCAATCGCGTTTGACTCTATCGAAATTAGCCATCGACTTCTTCAGAATGCATCCGATTCATGTTTGAAAGAGTATGCAAAGCTAGAGGGGGGTTTCTACAAGGGTGGGGTTAACTACAGGGGCGTTTGTAGTTTAGGAATTTCTTTTGTTGTACTGTTCTAACACTGTGGTAAGAATGCAATTTGACGTCTGACTTCTTTTTGCTCCAGCGGAGGAACTACAAGTCCCATAAAGTCCCATCAAGGCAAATGTTACTGTGGGATTTGTAGTTCATTACCAGTTGGAGGGACAAGTTTTCCCAAGCCTGGTGTAAACAATGAGCTTGATTCACGTGGTATGCCAACCACGGCAGCTGCCGCGCAGTTACTGCGCGCGCACGGTAAGCGCTAACACGAAATTTACTGCGAGCAGTGCCCACTCATGGCAATGGGCTTGACTCGCGGTAAACTTCACACGCGCTACAAATAACGCGTGGGCCAGTGCACAAACGGCGTAAGCCGCCGTGGGACGCATACCTCGCTTTACTGAATCAAGGGCAATGACACCAAAATGTGCCCACATAGAATATGCAAAACTGTTGAAACGTGTATGCCCCATGCTAAACACACTTGCACACATGCAACGTTTAAAAACAACCGATGACTGCCAGGTGTCCTAACTTACACACTGGACTTGCTAACTACCATTTCACTCTCGCAGTGGATTTCCACGCCCCCAGGTCATTATACCCCCATACATACAGGTCATTATACCCCCCCATCTTTAGGTGCAAAGAGGATACGTACAAGAAGCATTCCCCTGAATTCCTTCATTCCTCAGTCACTCCTTATTCACGTTACAGGCTGAAATGAAAGTGCAATGGACGCTGTCAATCAAAGGTGAAAAGAAAATGACACTCGGAAAAATTTCAAGATAATAATTTCAAACAAATTTTCAATACCAAACAACAGATGACATCTGTCACCGAACTCCAATGCTGCATGGTACTGCATGGTACTTGTATCCGGATACGCATGTTTTGCTGGTCCATGACAACACTGTGTGAGATAAACCGCCCAAAATGAAACATTCCACATCCTTTGGCATACCTAGGACAGCTGCTTCAATTGTATATGACAACAGAACTCTGTAGCCACACATCTGACACCAGCTCAGCACTGAAAAAAAAACCCTACAGCCGCTTCCATCCCCTCTCCTCAGCAGATCCACGCCCCTCTGGACATATCAATCAAGGAATGATCCTAATGTTGGAACACACCCTCCAATCACACGCTCGTACACGGTTCGATCAAAATGTAAAAAAACTGCTACCGATGCCCCTCAGATCGATCCAAATTTTCCGCACGGTACGATCGACGGTTCGACCCTTATCAGTTCGCAATCGATCGAAAATAGCCCCAAAAGGTAACCGATTTTGTACCGATTCGATACCTATATCGGATCGATCGGTCGAATCGAGCACAAAATCGTCAAGTGTATGGCCACCTTTAGTCTGTGCGAGACAATACTACAAATGTGATGCAGTACCCAGGCCAGTCAGCTGAGGACAAGACAGAAGCGGGGTCTGGGAGAAAGACTTAAAGGACAACCGAGGTGACGTGTGACATGATGAGCTAGACATGTGTATGTACAGTGCCAAGCACACAACCAGGCTATTTTTTTCTTTCTCTGCCTGAAAGAGTTAAACATCAAGGGCTTGATTCACTAAAACTAGGGTGCTAAGTAGTTTGAACGGCAAAACTGTTACTGTTCGCGTGATATTTTAATGCGCGTAAAAGTTTGTTAAAGTTAAGGTTTTACACGCACTACTTCGCGTGCAAAACCAGCTGCTTCACGTGCAAAGTATGCCTATCACACTACTTAGCACGTGAAGCGGCTGATTTTGCACGCAAAGTAGTGCGCATAAAACTTTACGCGCGCAAAACTTTATGCGCACTAAACTTTGCACGCGCAATCTCTTATGAAAAGGCAGTTTGCACGTGATAAGCAGCTTTTCACTGGCGTGCTAACACTTAGCACGCTTTTGTGAATCAAGCCCCAAGTATGCAAGTGACAGGTTCTGTCTGGGTCGGTACCGGGTTGTACTGGGCCAGACTATAGCAAAACCCTCACTGATAAGTAATTAGAGCCATAAAACTTTCCTGTTAGTAAATGGGCTTGATTCACAAAGTGGTGCAAACTGTTAGCACGCTTGTGAAAAGTCAGTTAGGTCGTGATAATCAGCACTCGCGTGCAAAGTCCCGCGTGCAAAGCTTTGCGTGCGCATGGCACGGTTTGCGCGAAATGTTGCATCGCAATGTGATGAAAAAGGCGCACCCGATGCGCCTATAATACATCGCACCATGCGAAATTATGGTCGCACCCAGTGCGACCTTATAGGCACATCGGGTGCGCTGTTTTCATCGCACTGCGATGCAACATTCCGCGCGCAGTGCGCTGTGCGCGCGCAGAGTTTTGCGCGCGGGACTTTGCGCACGATCTAAATTTACAAAACGGTGCTAACCTAGTTATCGCCTAGTTAGCACGCCCAAAGTCTTTAGGCGTGCTAACTGGGTTAGCACCGCTTTGTGAATCAAGCCCCATGGCTTCTGACAGCAGGAAAGAGATAAAGAGGGTGTAACGATTGGTGTAGCACACAGACGTCTGATTATTGGGTGATCTGTAGAATCACCAATAATACAGACTCTATACCTGATTATGTGGTGATCTGCAGTATCACCAATAATGCAAGTATAGAAGGCAGAGAAACAGAGGTGTAAAGTGTTTGGTGCAACAGTAGATAAATGGATAGATCTCACCAGAGAAGCTGGTGAGTACTATCTGAAACAACAGTGCTAGACCTCACCAGGGGAGCTGGTGGGTACTAGCTGCAACAACAGTGCTAGCCCTCACCAGGGGAGCTGGTGGGTACTAGCTGCAACAACAGTAGTATAAATAATAGGTCTAACCAGAGGAGCTGGTAAAGTACTAACAGCAAGAGTAACAACAAAGTTTGGCTAAACCTTACCAGAGGAGCTGTTAAGGTACTAACAGCACAAGCGACTTGAATAGTTTAACTAGACCTTACCAGAGGAGCTGGTAAGGTACTATCAGTCACAGGAGCTGTATAACTTAAACTAACCTCACCAGAGGAGCTGGTGGGTATTTAGTCAAAAGAGCACCTCACCAGTGGCAAGGGCCCACTGGTGAGTAGAGAGGTCAGACAGGCAAGGTTTTGGCAACTGAGAGGCAATTACAGTACAGAAACGTGAGGCAGAAGAATAGTGAGTTATCAGGCAGAGGTTCAGCAACTAAGGTCAGATAGTCAGAAGTACATAATCGATAAGCAATAGCAAGGTCAGAGTATAGCCAGAATCATACACAGGTAATCAGTAATACAATATAACAATAGTCCTAGTCTTGTGTGAAATCCCTGGTTTCCTCCCAGATCAAAGCACACCGGATACTAGTCTAAGGTCTGATCGCTAACACAAGTGTATTCGCAACAGCAGACAAGTTGCCAATGACAAGTGAAGGCTTAAGAAGCCGAGGAGAGCTCACAGCCGCGTCCCTTACCAATCAGCCAATCCGAGCGGCGTGAGTCACCTCTGACGTCAGCCGACCGGCAGGTCAGCTGACGCGCCTTCTTCCAGCATAAAGGTCCTGTCTCCGCGCGCGCCTGTGCGATACAGCGACCCTATGAGCACAAGACAGTACCGTTCCCGGCATGCTAGACGCCGACGGAACAGATGAGGCCTGTGAACAGGGAACAAAGGAGGCTGCGGGTATCCCCTGCATGTCCGCAGCCGCCATAGTTGCAGATGTTACAGAGGGTCAATAATTCATAGATTTGAGCTCTGGCATATTTCAATGAAGGTGTCATTGAGCAGAGACAATGAAACAGAAAAAAAAACTTAAAAACTAGATTTAATTATAAAATAAAACTGTGGGATATTTTAAAAAGTCATTTTAGGAGAAGGAGGATACATACAATTGTTTTTCTTATCAGTTCATTTTCACCTCTGGTGTCCTTTAATACTAAAATACATTTATATTTGGAACCAGAAGCTTGATGAGTAGGGCACAAACCAAGAAGAAGCAGTGCCAGTGTGTCACCAGTATTGATGGTGTACAGAGTTTGGGGTACAAAAAGGTAAAAGATTGTGTCAAAAAGCAGGGAAAAGATCCAGGAGAAGAAGGCAAGTAAAATTGCCCTTTGACTTAGCTATGAAGAAGTTATCAGCCAACTTTTGTGAGAAATGTTTCAGCTGAATGTTTAGAAAGTCAGATTGAAGAGGGTCAAATTGTGAGTTTGAGTTGAGAATTTTTTTGTAATTTGATATTTTGTATTGTGTTTTCAGTGTTCTGGTCTTGCAGCTGCTTTGAGCCTAGCTTGATGTACACCAGCTCTAGCTCCCCCTGGCTCCTCAAGGCCACAGTTTGGTGTGCAGGAGATGGACTGTTCATTCATCATAGCAGGAAACTCTTCTCCTATTCACCAGATAGTGAGCCGTGGTGACCAAAGAGTGTGGCCTCGTACGTGGAAAGGCTGCACCCCCCCCCAAAAACAGACAGACCCTGAGCCTGTACCAATTGAGTGCCCACTACCTGAACATAGAGACAGGGTGACTCAGACAGACATCAAAACCCTGGAAGGAGAGAATGTGACCAGCGGGCCGTTCAGGATGAGGCCCACTTCTGCTACACTGTTGAAAATATGCACCCGTGAGGACTGTCCACTTCCAGAGACTCTCCGCCCACAGATGAGGAGAGGAAACTCTACATCCTTCTGAGGGAACAGGAAACAACCATGCAAATAGTGGCCCAATATGTCGCTGCCTGCCACCAACCGAGAGGAACATGATATCCAACAGACTGTATGGACCGCTCCTTATATCCTCCACAACCTTATGGACTGTGTAAACCCCAGCCCCCTATACCCTTCCCTTATTCCCACAACCACCCCCTCCTATGCTAAAGCCAATGTTTTGATTTGGCAATGGTAAATGTATTTGGCCCTGCCAATAAAGCTTTTTGGGATTTGGTGTGGGAGCAGGCCCGTAAGGTTGAAATTCTGCACTGTCATGTGCTAAAATACCGGTCACCAAAAGTAGAGATGAAGCGCAACAAAACCGCCATAATCCACTCCACAATGAGACAAAGCTGAGGGCACATTCAAGTTGCTAATCTAAGTTTTATTTGTACTAAAATATTCCTCACAACATTTTGAGATAAGAAAGAATGACATTTTAAGACACGCCCTGCCACACCTCTAACCACGCCCCCACCACATTCCTTGTCATGCATATAACAAAGAATTCCAAAGCAAAAGATGAAGTTTTAACATTTAAAGAAAACCTGAACTGAAAATTAAAAGTCAAAACAAACAGACACAAGTCATACTTACCTCCTGTGTAGGCTACTCCTCAATCTTTCTCCTCTCCCGAATCCTGTTTGTCCACTGTGATCGATGGAATTCTCTGTCCTCCATTTTAAAAATGGCCATTACCCCATAACAGCTTCCTGGTCAGCACACTGTTAAACTGTAACATCGCTCACTTGAGCCATAGGGAAACATGGACATTTCCTGGCACATAAGTTATCCTCTCAGCTATAACTGACAGCAACTGATATTTTACTGATAGCAACTGATATATTTCATTTCTGACAACATGTTGTCAGAACTGGAAGGGATCATTGTCAGAAGAAAATAGTGAGCTTCTGAGAGGAACTGATGGCAAGGTAACTATGTAATGTTCATTTGAAGCTACCTCATGTGTTCATTTTAAATAATTTTACTCAGTTCAGGTTCCCTTTAAAACACACCAGTCCTCTCATCATTAGTTTTCCTTCATTTTAACATTTGAAATTAAGAAATATATCAATTTAAATGATGGGAATAAAGTCAAGTCAGGTAAAGTCAGGTAAACATTTTTTATTAGAAAAATAAAAAATATTTACATAGATCTGTACATTAATCTGAAAGAGGGGCAAATAAAGGAAGAAGAGGGACAGCGGGATTTACTGTAGTTTCCGAAAGAGGGACAGTTGGGAGCTATGCAAAAACGGCCTTAAAAACACTCACATGGGATGAGGGAGGTTTCCGGTGCAGAGAAGTACAGAAATACCAGTGCCTGTTGCGAGCACATTTTGAATCTTTCCTTTTACCTGCATAGATTTTCCTGCTTAAAGTTTTCATAATGATTTTGCTGGTGAGAGAGAGGCATAACAGTTTTTCTGGAGAAATAAAAGGACTGTCCAGGCCCAGTCAAGGCACAAGGAAGCCCTACATTTTACTGCTATGGGTAGCAAGTCATAACAAATCAATATGCACGCAACCATGCCTGCGAACACTACAAAAGGTTAACTGCACTGGTCATAAGAAATTAACTGCACTTCTCACTAGTATCTGTTTCCTGTGCAAATGTGTTTATGAAAGAGGTGCAGCACCCCCTGCTGGACATATGCTGCATTGCAGTTAATTCTTCTCTACAACTGAAATTACATTGAGCATAGCAGTGATTGTAAACGATAACATTTTATACCGTATACTTTTTATGCAACATAGCAGTTAAGCATATTATGCAGTCAATTCACATAGGGGTACATTTTGAAAGGGTTGGTTGATGCCAGATTTTCAGTTAGAGTTCATTGGTGTTTCCAGGCTGTGGAACCTTTGACCTGCAAATTGTAAACTGTGAGAACTAATATTTATAAAGTAGAAAAAGACTGGGTCTCGACCTGGATTTTAGGCCAATTGGCCAATTTTATTTTGCTAATACCACAGTGCAAAAGCACAACGTTTCGACCTGGTGGTCTTTTTCAAGTGCTTACAGGATACTCGTGCAACAGTCACATATATTGACAATTAAAACACACCCATGCAAGGGCGGGCACATAACTTAAAGGGACAAGCCACATTGTATTATCATCACAGGAAACTTTTTAAATTGTATGCCTTGTTCATGCCATTTGGCGCAAGGGTGCCGAGGTCATTGATCCAGCTACTCTCCCTGCGTAACAAGGAGATTTGGGGATCCACACCCTCCTGCGAGAACACCTTTTCAAGCATACACCACCTTGAGTCTCCCACTGCATGTCCACACTCATAAAAATGGCGACCCACGGGAGATTCTAATTTATCCTTGGATTTCTCATTATCCTCCTTTTTGTAGTTCCTGATGTTACTCCTGTGCTCATTTATCCTCCTCCTTGCACCCCTAGTGGTCTGCCCCACGTATCCCATGCCGCAGGGACACTTCAACAAATAAACGATATTTATCGTGGTACAAGGGTGTGGATCCCCAAATCTCCTTGTTACGCAGGGAGAGTAGGTGGTGATGACAGTAGAATGGTTCAAGAAGCTGGAAAGGCAGCAGTAGCTCATCACAACCAAGGTATGCAGAATACCAACTCTGAACATTTGGCTTCTCCCCCAGAGTTATGCCTCTGCGGACCACACACACACACACAAAGGGCTTGATTCACAAAGTGGTGCTAGCTGTTAGCACGCTTGTGAAAAGACCCTTATCACGCCAAAAGATGCTTAGGGCGCGCTAATTAGTGCTCGCATGCAAAGTCCCACGGACTTTGCGCGCACAAAGTTTTTCGCGCGCCCTGATTCACCTTTCTGCGTGCTAACTACTTAGCACCCTAGTTAGCACGCCCAAAGCCTTTAGGCGTGCTAACTAGGTTAGCAACGAATAATGAATCAGGCCCAAATAATGTGCATTCTACAACACTAGGGGCTTGATTCACAAAGCGGTGCTAACCTAGTTAGCACGCCTAAAGACTTTGGGCGTGATAAGTAGGGTGCTAACTAGGTTAGCACCATTTTGACAATAAGATCGCGCGCAAAGTCCCGCACGCAAAACTTTGCGCGCACACAGCTTGGTGCGTGCGAAATGCCGCACCGTGATGCGACGATAACCGTGCATCTGATGCGCCTATAAGGTCGCTATGCGACATTAAGGTCGCACCCCATGTGACCTTATAGGTGCATCGGATGCGCTGTTATCGTTGCATAGCGGCGCAACGTTTCGCAGTGTGCGCAAGGTTTTGCGCGCGGGACTTTGCGCGTGAGTTCTTTTTAACACACCTAAACTGAGTTTAGGTGTGAAGAGGGGCTTTTCACAAGCATGCTAACAGTTAGCACTGCTTTGTGAATCAAGCCCATGATTGGTGGCCATACATCTAGCAATGATGGGCAGATTCATCCAAGAGACAAATCTCTCTCTAATTGAATCTGATTAGAGAGAGATCTGTCAGCTGCCCATACACTGCAGGCCAATTCCTGATCGGTTTCAGCAAAATATGTCTCGGAAACAGTCCAAGTCTGCCGCCTTGCTGCTGCCCCCCTAGTGTATCAATGTGCCCCAGCGCATACATTCATAAATTATCTGCCCTATGTCGCCAACCGCGTGGTGCCCATCCATCTTCAGAATCCCCCACTCTTCCATTAGCGGTATAAAAGCTGCAGTGTGCATACCGCTAGCAGAAGAGTGGGAGATTCCAAAGACGAATAGGCGACACAAGACAGTAAGGTCATGGGGAGAAGCGCCGGGGGGTTCATCACTCATCCAGATATTGCTTACCGTTACCGATGCACACTTAATCGGCCATGACGGACCGACACCTTGCAGCATGTCCGATCTATACATGTGATCAATTTCGGCCTGAAATTGGCCGCATTGTTGATTGGATATGCTCTTGGAGGCACGAATTTTCCTCTGATTCGATAATAACTATCATATCTGATGGTTGATTCGCAGTCAAGTTGATAGATGTATGGCCACCTGTAGTGTGTTAAAATACTGCTGATGATAACATTTTGAAATGTTACTTAGGATTTTTTTTTCATGATATGATAGCAAAACATAAATAGTGCTTCAGTTGGGTAAATAATGGCAGAGCCCTATTTATTAATATCTACTGTTAAAACTCGGGCACACAAATCTTGGTTCAGACTTTACTTCATTTTTATACGGACCTTTCCAAACTTGGAGAACTACTAAAAACAATTGTACTGGGAAAATGCTTAAAAAGTCCAGGAATATGAGTGAATATTACCAAAGTCCATAAAAGTGCACTCTACACGTTCAGACAGCACTGTGACAAACGCAGGATTCTTCTTTTGAGTGAACGCACATTCAGAAGAAAATGTTGTATTTGTCACCTCACCTGGTGACAAATGTATTCTCTTACATCTGACCTTGGCCACCACTGGCATAACTAAGGAGCTTGGAGCCCCAATGCAAGTTTTACATGGGGCCCCAATAACTCTATTGATATGGAGGCCAAAAACCTACCAAGGACAGCTGCAGTGTCAGAGAGGTGTAATCAGAGTAAGGAAACAGTTTAGTTAAGGATTACCACTCTGCAGTGCACATATAGAGGTGTTCATTACCAGCATAGCACCAATAAAAATCTAATAAGATGGAGGAAGGAGGGCCCCTAGTGGGCCCCGGTGCAGTCGCAACCACTGCATCCCCTTTTGCTACGCCATTGTTGGCCACCTATCTTGGCCATTTTCCACATTGGCCGGCCCATTAGGGAACTGGCTACACTTCTGGCTTTGGCCATATCAGATACATTAAACAAGTATAGTAAACAAGCTGAAAAGTGTTTGCCACAAATAGCTGCGATATACAGAGCCAAACTGAAGAACTTGTTCTCAATAAAAGGCATTTTTGTAGAAAGTTTCCCGGATGACTCCCAATTCTGTCATCCCCAATACAAGATAAAGACAACTAATTTTTATAAAACAAAAAAAAACAAACAAACAAACAAAAAAAACATAGCAAATACTTTAGTTTTCAGTAGGATTGCATAGTCACATGGTCCACACAGAGATCCTTCAATGGATCTATAACAGTCAAGCTCTCTCCCACCTGACTGTCTAGCCAAAAGTAGGGAGGGTGAATGGTAATTTAGGTCCCTCCCACAAGGCAATGTGGGAGGGAAAGTGCTATCCCATGCCACACCTCCTTCACATAGACTACAAATGATGGGAGGGAGAGTGACAGCCCAGCTATACCCCCTCCCAGAAGGTACTGCGGAGCACTACAATGATGCAGTGAAGAAGGACAGCACACATTCTCAGTATAGGCAATTCCGCATTTTTTACTGTTAAACACTGCAGTTTATTATATCTTAAAGAAAAAAGTAATAGAATCAGACCGTCACCCAGAGACATACTAAAATACAAAATTATTATTAAAATAATCTGAAGTAATATGGGAACTATAGCGGTGAGTGGAGGGGGCTGAATTATGGATGGGCAGAGGTGAGGAAGAGCTGCCACCTCCTCCCCGCCCATATTCGACGTTCTGCTCAGTCAAAGATTACGACTGAGCAGAACGGGGGCTACAGGGGGTGCTGGAGGAGGGAGGATGGTGCTGCGTGCTAGTCACAGCACAAGTAACAAAACCATGTTAAAAGTAGTCTCCTTAGCTACGCCACTGCTTCCACCTCTCAATTATCCTCATGCACTTTGGCACACGTGTGAGGTCACGTGCCAGCATACTGGTATGCGGGTAATTTAAGAGCGGCTGGAGAGATACGTAGAGGGTGCCATTCTCTTACGTCAGACTGGCTCCGACTGACTGAAGTGCGGGGACCCAGTACCGGCGCTGCAGAAGACTGAAGACTGCGGCGTGGGAGCGATCGGAGCGTATGGGGCTGGAGGAAGCCCTAGGTATGTATAAATCTTTTTATTTTCCTGAGCTCTGGTAATTGGTGAAAGGCATATGGATGCTGCCAAATTTATTTTCTTTGTAAACAATGCCCAGCAGCCCTGTCAATCTTCTGGCATAAGCAGTGTTCGAGTCAAAACCCTGGAACAGGCAGGGCCATTTTATTGGGCAGTCCGGGCAGGGCGACCGCCCTGGGCGCAGTCCGGCAAGTAGAAGAAGGTGCAGGCAGAAGTACATAACCGCTAGGGAGCTGGTGACGCGTGGTGCAGCCAAATGGAAGAAGAAAGAAGATTACCAGCTCGATCACCTTCCTTGACTCCTCCTGGGCTACCTGCACCCGACGTCAAGTCATCATCACGTCACCACCGCGTGATGACACCTGATGTGCTGTAGCGGTACTGAAGGCTGTCAGTGCGCAGCGTCCATGGAGGAGTCGGCTTTTCAGGCTCTCTTCGCCTGTGTGTTTTTCTGGTCTCTGACTCCTCCTGGATGAGCGGCTGGTCACTAGTAAGTAGGCAGATCTACCTGTAACCTGTGGCTGTGTGACTGTCCCTAAAGAGTAAGGCCTTGTTTCCATCTGTGCACTTGTATCGGCTTCTATCAGCTTTTTATCATTTTATTAATGCTGCAGGATTGTACTTACTCAGGGTATAGTGACTGTTCAAAGTCACATTTCTGGGACACACTCAAAAGTAGGTAAAAGCAAATGTCATTGAATAAGTTCCTTGTTAAAGTCACGCATAAAAGAGGTTGGGGCAAGACAACAGATAGTAATGATTCTGTTAGTTATAGTAAAAGTCTTTATACAGAACAGTACTTTGTATTAAATATTTTTCTATAAATGTTTTTAGACTGTGGAACGAATCACCTGGATTTCCATTAATCCTTATAGGCAAATTCGCTTTGATATAAGAGTTCTTTGGATGACAGGAAGGGATTGAGAGGCGCCCAATTTTATATAAACAAAAGGGTTAAGAATAATGGTAAGAACAGCTTACCTAATAGAAGGGTCTAAGCTTATATGCTTGAAAGTAGAATTTATTGCACAAAAAGACAACGCGTTACGTGGGCTATAATCCCACTTCCTCAGATTAATGATGTGCCTGATCAGCAATGGATGGAGCTAGGAGCGCCTCTATTGCGTCATTGCTGACCCTTCTACTAGGTAAGCTGCTCTTACCATTGCTCTTAACTCTTTTTTTATATATAATTGGGTGCTTCTCAATCCCCTGTACCACATATCACCCTCCTAATGAGGGTAGAGACGGTTGTCTTTTTTATATATATATTGATTTTTATAGAGGGAGCGACCAAATCTCAGAGAGATAAGTTTTTAACCTGAGTGCGGGATCAGCATTCCCCACACGTGCTGAAGGTGGTTGCTGTACAGCAACCCTGGTTTGTGAGCACCTTTAAAGGATTACTTTTATCCTATTATCATGGGCGGTGCTACACTGGAATTACTGTGCCCCCCTGTGTACCCCCCCGCTCAGTAACATACAGTTAACTGTTCCCAGGCTCCAGCAGCATGCAGTGAACAGGATAGGGTCTGTAAAGAGCTCTCCATGTCAGCTGGATTCTATGTAGGCATTAAGTAAACCAAGGGTCTTATCTATTTGCCATAACTACCTCGCAATC